>NW_007728835.1:18986-30059 GCF_000696425.1 Galeopterus variegatus
GAAAAGGATAACCAAGGAATGCTATGAACAACTCTATGCCCACATACTTCATAACCTAGATGACACGATGGACCAGTTTCTAAAAGACATAAGCTGCCAAAACTCAGGAAGAAATAGACAATCTCAAGAGCCTACATTTATTTTAAAAAATTGAATCAATAATTAATAACCTTTCAAAACGTAAAGCACCAGGCCCAGATGGGCTCACTGGTACATTCTACCACATGTTTAAGGAAGAAATTATACAATTCTCTACAACTCTTTCCAAAAATAGAAGCTGAGGGAATATTTCCTAACTCATTCTATGAGACCAGCTTTACCCTCACACCAAAACCACACAAATACATCACAACTAGCCTCTGCAGGTAAAGAACCAATTTCTACCAACCAGATAGAACTTCTTGAAAAGCTTTTACGGCTTTCTGAAAGAACATCCTCCTCTCAGGACATCATGTTTTATAGCTGGCCAGTCACTGAACAATAAGAGAAAGCCACACTGGAGGCCTTGAAAAGGACATATACCTAACTCTATAAGAAAAAAGAATCTAGTTTCTGCAATCTTCCTTTCCTAAACCAGCCTTCTCAAGTTGTGTTCTATCCAGGTTTGGGCAAATTCAGTAAGTAGACAAGAAAATAGCTAAGAAGAGAGGCCATCAGGAGACTCAAAGAAGGACCGGCCCATGGCTCACTTGGGAGAGTGTGGTGCTGATAACACCAAGGCTGTGGGTTCAGATCCCTATATAGGGATGGCCGGTTAGATCACTTGGGAGAGTGCAGTGCTGACAACACCAAGTCAAGGATAAAGATCCCCTTACCAGTCATCTTTTTAAAAAAAAAAAAGGAAGACTCAGAGAGCTGTGCAGGAGAGTAATGGACCACATCACTCCTCACAAGGGCAAGAGAACACTCTGGAGAGAATCCTTGTGGAAGTGAGGCCAGTGCTATCTGTGTGTCCACACAGAGGATAGCCAGGCAGAAGGCTATCAGATGGAGAAGGCTGTCCCAACAGAACCTTCCAGAATAACTCTAAGAGTCAAGTATAGGGAAATTGCTCAAAGCATTTAGCAAATAAGGGTCAGACTGGCCCAATAGGACAAATAACTGTGATCTATTCAAGTGACACCTCAGAACTCCATCTAAGAAGCAAGTGGCCTTTAAGTATACGAGATGCAAAAGCACTTCCTTCCTTTAAAACATCCAACAGCGAGATATCTGGCAGCTAACTCTCCATTCCCGAACCCACGCAAGGTTGTGTCTACCACAATGAATGGAACTTATAATTCCGATCTTCTCGTTGATCAGGTAGACTCCTAAAACTACTGGAACAAGAATAAACCCCAGAACAACATAAAACCTTAAAGCTAGTTGCTTTTGTACATGGCCCAATGCTCAATACTTCTTGTCCTCCTTCTCTTCCAATCATCCCACTGTACCTCCTCAATATGTAACTGATAATCCTGCTCTGCCATCTCTCCCCCACCATCCCAATCCTCAAAAGCTTCAATGAATGCAGGACTGTGAAATTCATTTCTGTATTTCTCATGAAACCGACACATGGCTTCACACACAGCACGAGCTCAATAACTCTGTGAGAAATAAATATATTACTCCCACAGTGTCTATCAATGCAGTATCTAAGCTGCCTGGAGTAGCTAGGCAACGCTGGGGATTAGCCCGGAACCAGGCAGTGACGGCTGGGGACATGCAGTGGAGCTGCTTTCACTGCCACAGGACTTAGAAGAAAGCTGAGTTTCTTTGAAAGAAGATATCATGAGGAAGGCAAAGAATAATCAAGTGACTGATATTTGTGACTGTGATACAAAGGGAAGCAAATGAATGACAATGTCCTTCATTCTTCCTGAATGTGAAAAAACTAGACAACATGCTCCAAAACAATGGAAAGCCAGAAAGAAATGGTAGTGCCACATTGCACAATCCACCAACCCCCCAAAAAGAGACACCTGGGTCCCTTTCCTCATTATTCACTTTGTTTATTCACCGTATTCCTGCTTTGTGGCAGATACTGACATGGCACAAGGACATGGAGATGAGAGAAAAGAGCTCTGCCTTTAAAGAGCTTGCAATCTAGCAGAGAAAGAAATATAAACATGTAATGAAATGTTGTGAATGCTATGACAGCACAAAGACGAGATGATGAGAGGAAATGTCAGGTGTGGCTTGTCCAGAAGCTGAATGGTGATAGATAGCAAGAGGTTCACCAGGCCACACAAGATGGGCAAGGAACTCCTGATGAAGGGAGGAGAATGGGCTGTCGGGAGGAGGAAGCCAGACTCAAATGGCCTGCAAGAAGACCCACTGAGCACTTCAGCATGGTCTCAGACAGGGGTTGGTAAGAGAAGTCTCAAAGTCAAATCATAAATGGGCTTGTATTCCAGGCTAAGGCACTTAGACTTGTCATGGAGGTAATGAGGCTTACTGAAGTGTCTGGGATTATAAGGAACCACTGAAGAGTCTGGGAATAACAATGAGCAAGGGAACAATGAAATTATGTTTCAAAAAGATCTGGGAGCATACAGACAAAGGATTAGAGGGAAGAAGAATGAAGGCAAACAGACTATTATTTCAACATTCCAAGCACCTTACCTATCACAGGTAAACAAAGAACAAAAGCAGTCATAATGAAATGTCAAAGATGGATAAGAAAGATTTGAAGGAGGCAGAATCTCTAGGTCTTAATAAAGGCCTGGATTTAGAATGGGGGTCAAAACAAAAGCAAGGGAAATCAGGTTTCTGATTTTGGTTACCAGTTGGCTTTACTGGTAACTTGCATCAGAGCAGTTTCCAGGGCATGGTAGGAAGAAAACAATACCACAGCAAGTGAGGAGACATGGAATATTAGACAGGAGAAACAATGACTATGGGGCTAGGAAAGGATGAAATCTTGCAGCTATCAAATACTTCATCTCACAGGGATCTTTTAAGAGTTACTAGGAGAAACTTAGTGATACTGAGTTGCTCTGGAAGAGACAGAAAGCACTAGACTGTATAAATATATGGAACTATAAAGGAAGGCTGGATAGTTCAGCTAGGATAGTTTTGGTAAGGTTTCATTGTCCTGTTATGTGGATACAGTTATGATATATATTTTTTTTTTTTGTCCTTTTTGAGACCGGCCGCACCGCACTCAGCCAGTGAGCGCTGCGAGCACACCGGTCATCCCTATGTAGGATCCGAACCCGTGGTGGGAGAGCTCCCGCGCTCCCAGCGCCGCACTCTCCCGAGTGCGCCACGGGCTCGGCCCTACAGTTATGATATTTTACAAGTTCCAAATGGCCTTGTGTTTCTCTGCCCTAGATTCTCATCCACGAAACAGGAAATTAAAACCCAACCTTTCTTTCTTAGAGGCTACACTGCTTCTTCCTTCTGGGGAAATGAACTTGATCAGCTCCAAGAAGGGTCAACACTCTTCTCTCAGAAACAGTCAAGCTGTTACCTAACGAACAACTGAAAGTAAAAGAACTATTCAAAATAGTGGTTCACACATTTGGTTAGTACCCAAAATTTGAAAAATGCTGAAAGGGATTTAATCTTCAGCTCTTGGTCTAACAGTAATAGGACTATTTATAGTAATTATAGAAATTAACAAGAAGTAGTGATTACTGCAACTAACATTTATTAAGTACTTTGTAAGCACGCTCTAAATACTCCATCGTATCTTGTTTAATCCCCTTTGAATAACCCTGACATACACACCATTACATTATTCCCAATTCTTGTCACTGATGGAGGACCAATGAAAAGGAACTGATTTTAATCTATTCAGTCCTTATGCCAAGAATCTAGCTGATTGCTGTTGGTAGAATTACAGGTGATTTTTCTCTATCTCTATTATCTATAATGTTGCTTCACTATCTTCTTTATTCAAACCAAATGCTCTTTATTATACATAAAAAAACTAAATGCTTTCCTTAAATAAAAGATCCCTATGAGCTCTTGCTTCTTCTTCTTCACTTCCCTGGCAGGAAATAGTAGACGAAAGCTGAGGTACCAACGTCATCAGCTGGGGCACAGGACAAATAACTGGAAACCAGAAGAAATTTGATTTCTGATAGCCAAAGCACTACTAAATGGGAGCCAAGCACCAATGTTTCAAGGTATAGAAGCTACACAAGCCAAGAAGACTGAACAATGCCAACTTGGGACTCATAGAGCAGCCTGAAGAAGCAGGAACTTAAGGAGTGCCAAAGGCAGACCACAAAGAATGCAAAGTGGCAAGGCATTAGGGGGTGGGGGGTGGGGTGGCAGAGAATGGAGGAGATGATGGGACAAAATCTCAGAAGCAGTGCAGTGGTTCCTAACTATACTTGAGTCACAAGCTACCTTGAGAAATTGAAAAAAACTCCCTCCCTAAAAAATTCACGTTTACACAAAATTTTGCAAACAATTTCATGGGATTCACAGATGCCGCTCAGAAGCAGTGCAGTGGTTCCTAACTATACTCGAGTCACAAGCTACCTTGAGAAATTGAAAAAAACTCCATCCCTAAAAAATTCACGTTTACACAAAATTTTGCAAACAATTTCATGGGATTCACAGATGCCTTTAGGGGTGGATGGATCTCAGATTAAGAATCCATAATAAAGCATGGGCCTAGCATTTATAGTATGTTACTGTATGGGTGTTAAGTATCTCGAGAAGGAGACACAAAACACTAGTAATATCAGTTGTCTCTGGGGGAAGTACTAGATTTTTCACTGTATAGCCTTCTGGATTTTGAACAATGTGAATGAATAAAGGATTCAAAAGTAAATTAATAAAAGAGCTCTGCCATAACCAATGGTGCCTTCAAATGGCTGAGACTACCTAGTAAATGTCCCTAACCTATTCTAAGAAAAAGAGTATAGAAAACACTGACAAACCTAAGCCTATGGGAAAAGGTATGAGAAAAAGCCTTGAGCTTGGGATTGCTGCTAAAGGTATTAAATGTTATAAACAACAGATGCAAGCCACTGTGCCTGTGTGCAGAATCATCAGTCCTATGATATAAAAATACTCAAAATACATGGGGGAAAAAAAAAGAGTACATCAAAAGTGCATCAGTTAAGGAAGAGAATGGGCTGCTACCTACATCCACAGCCCCAAGAAACACCTACCTCATCAGGCGTATCCTTTGCATCAGGCTGTGTGGCAGCCGCCCGGCGGGCAAGATTTCCAGCGCGAATGTTGCTGAGGTTGATCTGCCTCTCAGGAGGAGGCCCACCACGAGGCTGTCCTCGGACAATGATGGCACACCCTGAAAGGACCTAAGCAGGGAAAAAAGAGAAAATTAGTGGTCTGGAGGTAATATCACCATGATGTAGGCTGTTCACTACTGCATCCCCAACATCTAGAACAGCATTTGGCACACTGGAGGCACTCAAATATTTGTTGAATGACTAAATGAACAGGATTGTTTTTAATTTTATAAGAGAAATACCTTCAGAAAGTCTTGGCCAGAATCCAAAATGATGGGCCCAGAAATACAAATAGGAATTAAACAAACAATAGAAAAGTCATAAAATAAATAGACTGGGGTAAAAAGGCATGTGAAACATGGAGATTAATGACCTTTGTAATTTCATCCCAGCAAGCACCATCATTTGTGTTCTTTTCAATTATTAAGAAGTTAGTATCTCCATCCACACTTTCCATTCTAGGATTGAAGCAAACAACAGAAGGCTTAAGAAAAGAGGAAGCTGAAGAAAGAAGACCTACACACCATCCCGGAAGAACTGAGCATGCCCTAGGCTAATGTGGAAGCATTTATCCACAGCCCAGTGCTTCCGCTTCCCTTGCAGAGGCCGAGAGAACTACAGTAGTACTCTAGAAAGCCATGCCCTAGATGATTGAGACAAAAGTTTCTAATAAGCACCTTAAGGCTCCCAAGCACAGTAGGTCCTTTCATCTCTCTAATCAAAGATGCCAGGCACAGAAACCACTTGCAACTATGAAAAGAGCTCTGAAGCTCACAGGTATTTGACTTTAAATTATTTGCAGGGGAGAGAAGAGAGGACTTCAAGTGACAGAAGGGATCAAGGGGCATACAGAAAAAAATGAAACATGCTATTCAAATAGTCTTTGCTCAGTGAGGTATGATATAATGAACAGGTAGGCTCCAGCACTGACTTCACAAGATCTGAAAGACTCTTAATTTCATGCTTCAAAACAAGAAATACCTGCTGGAAAGGTTAGTAGATAGAAGGTTGTAAGGTTCTGTCAATGTAGAACGCTGCTTAGACAAGACCATGGAATTCTCTGTAAAGGAATAATACTTGTAAAGGAAGCTGAATCAAAGGAAGAGAGAAAGGAGTATGAAGGGAAGCGATTCCTAAATATAGCCACTTTGCTGACATTTCTCCCTCACCTCTCCACCTTCACTAATGTTTTAAGTCATGAAACATTAATATAAATACACAAGTGCATTTAAACCTACATGTATAAGTTAAAGAATAGGAAAAGGCCACAACTGAGTGACCACCAACCAAGTTAAGAAGTACAACATTGCCAGAACCTTGGATTCCCTCTGTGAACACCCCTCCCTACTTGCAATCCCTCTTCCCAATTCCCGCTGTTACCCTGACCACTGTGATAATACGTCTCTTGCTTTTCTGTACAGTTCATCTGAGTATACATCCCTAAGCAATATGGTTTCATTCTTCCTACTTCTGAACTCTGTATTAAGTGAGTCTACTGCATGTACCCACCAATGACTTGTTTCATTTGCTGATTTTGTTTGGTGAACCTCTTCCATGTTGATTTGAAACACCACAGTTCATTCATTTGCACAGGTGCATAGTATTCCATGGTATAAACATACCACAATTTATTTATCCACTCTACTACATTTTTATGGAAACTCTATCAAACAAGTAAATACACACATTCCAATTTTTTTTTTTTTTTTTGTCTTTTTTCGTGACCGGCAACGGATCGCAACCCTCAGTGTCGCGCCCGTACCGGACCGGGACCGGCAACGGGATCGCAACCCTCGGTGCTGCCCCCGCACCTCGCTCAGCCAGTGAGCGGCCGGTCTGTATGTGGGATCCGAACCCTCGACGGGAGTGCTGCCGCGCTTCCCAAGCGGCGCACTGTAGCAGTGCGCCACTGGGCCGGCCCCACACATTCCAATTTTTAAAAATTAGCGTTCTGATTAATATCTTAATATGCCCAACACCTTAAGCACATAGACCTTGGACTAAGTCACTCTTCCCTGACTATACCATAAACAAAGACTGTCTTCCTAATCCAGTACCAAGTCATGCTCTTCATTTTTATCCTTTCTGATCAACTTATCAGCAATTAAACTCTAAAACTTCCAACCAAACAACCTCGGTAACAGCCTATCCTGAGAACCCATGCCCTGGGTATTGTCCCATTCTAAAAAGACAAGCTCTCAAACAAAACAAAGCCAACAAAAACCAGGTATACCACAGCAGAGGATTCCTAAAGTTTCTGAATGAGAAGGGCCAAGAAAGAAAAGGAAAAGAGCTTAGATCTGACCCATTTGTAGTCAATTCTGTCTCATAAGTGGCAGAAACAAAACACACAGCAAGAATAACATGCTGTAGAATACCTACACTTGACATCATTCATGCACAAATTCCAAATGGGGCTGAGGAAAGCTAAGCTACCTACAGCACACAAACCAGATCATCTGTCTCCAGTGCCTTCTCCTCAATTTTAGTCAAATTTTCACAAAAAGTAATAAAGCACTCCCAGGAGACCCAGAACCGCTTGGTAAAGCCTAGATGGAAAAGTTAAGTCCCATTTACAAGAAAACTCACCTTAGTTGACTAAGGTAAACTCTGATGAACGTTGACCCAGCCTAGGAAACTATCCTTGTTTCTCCACTGAAAAGCTCAAGAACAGAGTGGCTGATGAGAATGCCCTCTCACTCCTATACATATGAGAAAGGAGTCAACTCTAACGCCTCTGTCTAGTAAACTAGATCCCTGGGGGCAATGGGTCTACAACTAGTATCCTGGCCCCATAAAGGGCTTTGGCAAACAACCTTACACAAAATTATACAGTAATTGAGCTGAACTTGTCTGTACCCCTCCCCTCTCCTTGAATGCTATTCTGAAGACTACTATCAGAACTTCTTTGCATTACTGCACCAAAAATGCCATTCAGACAATAGTCAATGCTTGAATTAATATGAGAGAGATGATTTTTACTTCATAGGCTGCTCTATACCTTTTATACTATTAATATACAAATGCAAGCAGCAGTCACCAATTCAACTTCTTAAGCAGCAAGAATAGATTCCTTGTGGCAGGCATTGCTATTTCTATTCCTCCAGGAGGAAAGGACTGACGTGTATGCTTCTTTCCTCCGCAACTCTCTCCCCCGTCATTTGGCCATTGCCTTGGTGGAGAGGTAGGACAAGACTGTGTCTGCAGACAATTATCGAAGGAAAAGACCTGTTTCTGTTACAGAAGAACTAGTTTCCCTCCCACTATCCATAGGAACTGAAATTGTTCAAAACGCACTACACCTCCTTCTCGCTCTCTCCATTTCATCTTCCAAGCACTGTTGAACTCCCTCCCCCGCCTTACTTGTCAACAGTCTTTTTTTCCTTTCTGAATTATTATTATTATTTTATTCACTGATTGATTCATTTACCCATTTATTAATTTAACACAAACTTACTGAGTGCCTACTATGTACCAGGCATTGTTCTAGGCAAGCAGCATATTTCGGTAAAACAAAACAGACAAAAATTTCTGCTCTTGGGGAGCTGACATTCTAGTGTGGTGGACGGGGGGATTCAGATAAACATTAAACATCATAAGTAAATAATAGATACCATTTATCAGAATTTTAATTTCAGAAGAATAATGTTAAGATTGAGAAGAAATTGTCATGGGTAATTGGTCTCCCAAAACTGTACTGATTCATGTTGAAAACTTTCATGGATGCAGTAATTATCCTTAATTGCTAATTTATAGGGCATAGAAAGCAAATCAGATGGTTACTGCTTTATCCAATTTTATTAATAAAATGACATGTTCTAGAGAAATGATCTTAGGACTACCTGATACAGCAGGAGGTTTGTGAAACCAGCTGTCACAATGAGTCAGTTTGATTGAGGTTATGGATTAGACATTTCTCAGCTCTGCCGATAAAGGTTACAGAGGGACGTGGTGTGATTCAAAGGGCCTGGCTTCAGGGCACAAGTCAGACAGTTAAAAAGGCTGAAACAAGGCAGCTGAGAAGAAAAATAGGGACTCAGACTACTCAAACCCACTTATAGGTTTACTGAGAGATTTACCTACCGTGAAACACTATATGGGCAACCATTAAAATGTTGCCCAGCAACAGGACCGCCATATTAAATCTTCACTAGATTCTGATAAATGATTCGGTATGTTTAACTCTTTAATCCCCAGGCCACTGACATGAGATGACAGAAAACTTCTTATACAAAAACCTTGCTACACTATAGTTAGGGCAAAGAAAGAGAGGGCAGAGAAATTCATAAGCATGTCAATAAGCCAACATTTTTCCCCAGCCCAAGAGCAAAAATCATCTTGGCCTGAGAACGGCATCTTATCAGCCCTGCAAGAAAGACTAGCTTAACAGGCATACCTGAGAGACTGGTTTCAGGAACTCCCACAGATACCAAAATCTAAGGATGCTCAAGTCTTTGATATAAAAGGGCATAGTATTTGCATATAACCCACACACATCCTCCCATGTACTTTAAATCATCTCTAGGTTACCTATAACTCCTAATACAATATAAACACTATGTAAATAGTTGTTATACTCTATTGTTCAGGGAATGGTGACAAGAAAAAAAAAGTCTGTACAGATGCAATTTTTTTTCTGAATATTTTTTTTATCTATGGTTGGTAGAATCCATGGATGCAGACCCCACAGATACAGATGGCCAAATGCATATAACAGGTATACTATAACAGTAATAGCTGCCAATTCGAAGAACCAATATAAAGAATGAGGGCAGACATCTGATGATGAATATTACAAAAAGAAGGCCCACAACAAATCCACACATTTATGGTCAACTGATTTTCAACAAGGGTGCCAGGATAATTCAATGGGGAAAAAGTAGTACCTTCAACCAAAACCTGCTGGGACAACTAAATATCCATATGCAGAAGAATGAAGCTGAACCTCTACCTCATACCATATATAAAAGATAACTCAAAACGGATCAGAAATCTAAATGTAAGAGCAATGTAAGAAGAAAATATAGGTGTAAATCTTCAAGGCCTTACATTAGGTGATGGTTTCTTAAATATGACACCAAAAACACAAGCAACACCAACGACAAAAGATAACTTGGCCTTCAGCATAATTAAAAACACTGTGCTTCAATGGACACTATCCAGAGAGTGAAAAAACAATTTTGCCAAGCATATATCTCATAAAGGTCTAGCATCCAGAATAAAGAACTACTATCATTCAACAATAAAAATACAAATAATCCAATTAAAAATGGATTATTTATCAAATAGATATTTATCAAAAAAAGAAACACAAATGACAGATAAGCACATGAAAAGATGCTCAGCAAAGAAGCCAAATAGATATTTATCAAAAAAAGAAACACAAATGACAGATAAGCACATGAAAAGATGCTCACGATCATTAGTCATCAGGGGAATGGCAATCAAAACCACAGTGGCATACCACCTCACAGCCACTAGGATGATTGTAATCAATAAGACAGACAATAACAAATGTTGACAAGGATGTGGAAGAATTGGAAAACTCATACATTGCTGATGGTGAAGCTGCTTTGGAAAACGATCTGGTAGTTCCTCAAAAGTTAAACATAGAGTTACCATATGAAAACAGTATGGTACTGGCATAAAAACAGACACACTGATCAATGGAATAGAATAGAGAATCTAGAAGTCAGCCCATACACCTACAGCCATCTCATCTTTGACAAAGGCACCAAGCCTATACACTGGGAAAGAGACTGCCTCTTTAGCAAATGGTGCTGGGAAAACTGTATATCAATATGCAGGAGAATGAAACTAGACCCACACCTTTCACCATACACTAAAGTCAACTCAAAATAGATTAAAGAATTAAATA
>NW_007728835.1:30708-61964 GCF_000696425.1 Galeopterus variegatus
TTTAAAAATTATGTACTGATTGATGCTACAACATGGATAAACATTGAAAACATTATGCTAAATGAAAGAAACCAGACACAAAAGGCCACATACTGAATGATTCCATTTATATGAAATATCCAGAATGGCAAATCCATACAGACAGAAAATAGATAAGGAGTTTCCAGGGGCTGTGGGGAGGAGAGAATGGTGAGTAACTGCTAATAGATACAGGGTTTCTCTGGGGCGATGAAAATGCTCTAGAATTAGTGGTGATGGTTGTATGAATATAGTAAAAACCACTGAATCACATACTTTAAAACGGTGAATTTTATGGTATGTGAATTTAATCTAAAAAAAAATTTTTTTTCTTTTGTTAAAGCAGGAAAATAAAAAAAATTTTGCAAGGGCCAGCCCATGGCTCACTTGGGAGAGTGTGGTGCTGATAACACCAAGGCCACGGGTTCGCATCCTATATAGGGATGGCCAGTTAGCTCACTTCGGAGAGCGTGGTGCTGACAACACCAAGTCAAGAGTTAAGATCCCCTTACCGGTCATCTTTAAAAAAAAAAAAATTTTTTTTTGTAAGGTCCAGTATGGAAGTACAAAAACACAGGGACATAAAACGTAGTTTACTATACAGATATCCATATTTTTGTAGAAGGACTAGATGCTTAGCTGAATAAAGTTAACAAAAATTTTTAAAGAAACAGAAAAAAGGCAGCTACCTGAGAACCAAAAGTCAGGCATGGTGACTCACCACAGAAGAGGCTGTAGTGTAAACCTTCAAGTTCTCTAGAAATAGCTAGGTAGGAAGCCAAGGAAGGAGACAGAACTTCAGTGAAATCTACAAAGCTCTAAAAAGGATGAAAATAGCAGGAAACAATGAGCTTTTTCTCAGAAACAATATGGCCAGTATTCTGTGTGTCACACAGAAAGGAGAACCAGGAAAGTCTTCAGACTGAAAGGTCCATAGTGCCACCTGGAAGCTTTCAACTGCCACAGTCCAAAGGCTGCATGTACAGGAGTTCTATGTCAGAGTGGCAAAGAAGCAGGCCAGGGACTCTCCTCTGCACAAGGCATTTTCTACACCCAAAAATGTCATCAGGGGATGGGGAAGGAGCTGCTGTAGAAAGGGCAAGCAAAGTTTGGGCCTATTATATACTCTTTAATGGAAAAAAAAAAAACATATAAAGAAACCAAATAAAAGCAAGAATAACTAACTAAACTGAGGAAATTTCCAGAAAGAATATCAGGAAAAAGCTTTCTGGCAGCCAGAGTTGTTGCCTTCACAAAACATATAAAGAAACCAAATAAAAGCAAGAATAACTAACTAAACTGGGGAAATTTCCAGAAAGAATATCAGGAAAAAGCTTTCTGGCAGCCAGAGTTGTTGCCTTCACAGGAAAACTCATCTTTTGAAATTTAAAAAGTCATTTAGACAAATCAAGCAATCCCAAAAGAACATAAGCTATGCAGTCTTTCTCAGAACACTTGCCAACACAGCTAGCTATTTTTTTTTTCTTTTTCTGCCAAGAGTAAGAGGCAAACCTAAATTAGAGGGCCCAGCATTCAACCCCAATGAACTGGAAGCCCAGGACCTCACGGCATTGCTGTTTCACTGGCTCTGGATACACCATCAGACTGCTGCTCCCAAGCCAGCTGTGTCACAAATTGGGCCTCAGTTTGCAAACAGAGGAGCTTAAATCTCAGGGAGACCATGATGATCACCTACAATGACAGGTCAGGTAGAGGGCTACTCAGGGCCATTCTATTTTACAGCTGAAAAATCTAAAAGCAAGACAGGTAAAGTGACTTTTGCCTAAAATAACAAGGTATTGATAGCAGAGCAAGGACTAAAACTGAAGTCTCCCACTCTTGATATGCCACCATGCCACATGTGGAAACAAGCGTTTGGCAGCTGATTTCTCAGCTAAAATGATATCTGAGGTTATCTACTGATTAAATATTTTCCCCTATTAAAACCTCCATTTATAGGTGCCAGAGCAGGTGTCAGCAACTGAATCACTTAGCAAGTAAAGCTTCTATGAGCTGGCAGCCCAAATCAATTCAACATTTATTAAACACTACCATATGCAAGACAAGCAGAGAGATTTAAGAGTCCAGCATTACAAAAGAATACCCAAAAAGGAGACACAGGCTGGTTAGTTAACTCAGTTGGTTAGAGTGAAGCCCAAGGTCACAGGTTCAGATCCTATTTTTTGTATAGACAGTGAGCTAAAAATGTTTTTTACATTTTTTAAAGGGTTGGGGAAAATGCCGAAAGAAGAATATTATGTAACATGTGAAAAGACTATGAAATTCAAATATTGGTGGCCATGAATAAAATTTTATTGAAACACGCCAACTCATTCATTTAAGTATTGTCTATGGCTGCTTTCGCACTAGAACAGCAGAGTTGAGTAACTGCAACAGAGACCACATGGCTGACAGCAGAGTTGAGTAACTGCAACAGAGACCACATGGCTGTCAAAGTCTAAAATATTTACTACCTGGCCTTTTAAGGAATAAGTTTGCCAACACCTGATATAAAGCATTATGACAAGGGAGTGAAATGAAAACTAGTTTTATGGTAGTCTAAATAGCAAGTGCACAGCAAAAATAAATTCTGGACCACTTCGAGTTATACAAACTGCTCATTTTTATAATCAGAGAAGCAGCAACAGTATATGGCAATAAGAATTTAGTTATAAGAACCAAATCAATGTAAGCAGTGACCTTTGAAGGTCACTTAATTGGTTCTATTAGCTTCAGTATCATCAGTTATAAAACAAATATATAAGAATATCCTTAAGAGTTGTTAGGAAACCTAAACAGAACAAAGCACTTAGCACAAGCATAGGCCAAAGACACAATAAATAAAGACCAACATTGTTATTATAAGAAATGGCTCAAAGTGAGGTCTGAAGTAAAGATTAGAAAAGTATGTACAATAGAAAAAGATGGACTTTTCCTCTGGGAGTATAAAAGTAAATATCAAAATCATGGAAATTCTCCCACCAGTAAATTCAGTTAGATAGATTACCTGTAATCAAGTTCCCCTGATTAATCAGCTAAGATATCCACTCTCTAGGAGTGAATTTAAGTTCTTATGTCAAAATTTCTGTCCTCGAAGGTAATGATAATAAGCATATCTCTAAAGTTTGTACTGAACTTCATACCTGACAATGTGTCATAGAAATCATGGCCACAGATGATGTGGCCAAGCACAACAACAATGAGCTCTGAAATTAAAGACAGTCTTCAGTTTGAACACAAGTAGTAATCTTTCTGAGTATTGCGATATTCTCTCATCTATAAATGAGGATATTACCACCATCTTCTCTGGGTTGTTTGGATTATTAAATGGAGATGCCTGATGGTGCCTGAAAGCTAGCAGGTAACTCAATAAATGTTAAGGGAACATTGGTCTCTCTTCCCTTCCTTCCCTACTCTCCACCCCTCTTGATCCTCACGATGCTTTGAGGAAGCAGGCACCTTTAACCTCATTTTACAGATGAGGAAACCAGGTCACAATAAAACTTTGGCATCAGGGCAAGAACACAGGTATTCCCAGTGCACTTTCTAATAAACCCTAAATACTCAATATATGAGTACCTTGAACCAAAATATTGGTGACTTACATTAAAGAGCAAGCCTGTAACTTAGCCCCTGCACAAGTGAAAACTCATCATGAAGGAACTAACTCAATCTCCTGGAAACCAGGACAAAGGTCATCTGCCGAGTCAAGTCCTCCCTACTTCACACTGAGCTCTGCTGTCACCAAGGACCAGGGAGATCAAGACATATTGCTTTTAGGGTGAAAATTTCCATGGTCAAATCACCTTAATCTACCAGGAAAAAAAAGCTCTATGCCCCCTGACCCCCTTCCCCTTGGTCAGCATGGGCTAGTAAGGCACTGGGGCCTGGAGATTCAACCAGCACTTGTTGGTGGCTCACTGGAAGCCAAAGATTCAGCTAGTGTGAACAGGAAATTGGTCACCTACAGGGGAACAGATTATCGAGGACAATGACAGCCAGGCTTCTCACTGTTGGAGAAAGGTGTTGCAAATATAAAAAGGCTAGAAAAAACCCTGTGGGACTGGAAGTAAAGGTAACCCACTGCTTTTTAATATATACAGATAGACATTAAAATAGATACATGTATGTGTTTATACACATATTTTTCCTGGCTCCATCAACTAAGAAGTCATAAAAATTACACTCCAGTAGCAAAGAGCAAATCTAGTGCCCAGACAGATCTTGGCTTCTAAAAACTCCTCTCTGCTAAAAAGAACCAAGGCCCCTTAGAGAAACGGCTGATTTCAGAGGTGGGCAGGGAAAGTACAATATAAGCCTAGAACATCTGCTGTGTCAGAAAGTTAAAAGTGCTCAAAGAACAATGGGAACATATCAAAATGACAGAGGAGCCAGATTAAGAGCTCTCACGGGTCAAAACTGGGACAACTTGAAAATCAAAATAATGGTAATGGGAGATGAGTGCTGGCTGCTGAGCTGCCCGCCACCTGGAGGGGGAGAAGGAAGCCTGTGCCTCCCTACTCTCACCCCTGGTCCTGGTCAGCATTACTGAGCTGCCTGAGAACATCCTGCTGGAGGTATTCATACACGTGCCCTCCTGAGAGCTGCTGCTGAGCTACCACCCCATCTGCAGCCTCTGGCACAACCTCATCAATGTCTCAACCCTCTGGAAGTGCCAAGAGCCTACATGAAGGCTTCATCACTGAGGACTGGGACCAGCCTGTAGCTGACTGTAAGATCTTCTACTTTCTGTGTGGTCTCCACAGGAACCTGCTGAGCAACCCATGTGCTGGAGAGGTTATAGGATCGTGGCAAATCGACTCTACAGTGTAAGGTGCAGAGCCTCCCTGGAGATCATGGGACAAATTTTCCTGGCTCCAAAGTCAAGAAAAGAAGTACTTTGTCACATCCCCTCATTTAGATTCTCCATTCCCAGAGAGCAATATCTTGTCCAACCTTTGCTCTGCCCTCCCTAATGCAACCCCAACTTTCCTTAGCATCATTTCATTCTCCCCTAGGAAGTCCATGACATTTCTGGCAACGTGTTTGCCAGCCTACTTCCCTCATCAGTCCTCTTATTATAAGACATTGAATTTCCCTTGTTACTTCCTTCAAGAATCTTAACTAACTCATTTTTAACCACTAAATTGATTACTTCCTGTGGGCTATCAAGCTGACTTTACTTACAACAGAAACCACTCAAATCTATATTCTTGACCACTTTGGAGAATCTCCCAATTACCTGTTCAATATTCAATTGTCTTCCCACTTTCCTTAGTCACTTCCTATATCCCCCAAAGGGATACTTGGTGTCTAAGCAAATGCTATCATCTCTGCTATTATTATATTCTCCATGATTCTTATATTCATTCTTAAAAGACCAGAATCTCTCAGTAGATTTACATCCCAAAGCCTATATCCAAAACCCATGGTAACAAAAACATACCTGAATGCCTAAACTGACAGCAATGAGAGAGTAACATTATTTCCTTTTGCCTTTGGGAAAGCAGCTCACAGAGAAATACAAGTAGATGGCAAAGACGACACTGTGATAGGCAGGGAGGTGCTCAGTGGAGAAGGCAAAAACAAGCTTAGGTTACCATCAAGCCAGGTTATAGCCTCTGACAGGCTCAAAATCCAACTCCACTCCCCACCCCAGATCCCACTTGGAAAAAGTCAGCGTAGTAATTTTTTATTTTACACAATGTAACATAATGCAGCCATTAAAAACATCAAATTCTGGGTTTTATGACTTTGATGTAAAGGTCTATTCTAAGCACTACGTGCATATGTGTATATTACAGAAGTATTCTTGTACCTGTCAGGAATGGGGTTAACAATTCCAAGTACTGTGTCTTTTGAATATTTTCCAATGCTCAACCCTATTAATGTTGACCAAACAATGGTGAACTGGGGCCCTAGTCCAAAGATTTGGTTTTTGTATTATCAGAAATATTAAAGCACCTGAGCACTTAATGAGTCGATTGTTTACTGTCTTCTTAAACACTTCAAAACATATACTTTTAGGATATCTGGCTTCAGCCCATTCTGTGGGTTTCAAATAAGTGATGAAGTTTTTTTGTTTACATTTCATATGCATGTCCATTCTATGTTTCAGAACTATTCCGTGTGGGCACATATATGAGAGGAAGATTGAGGATCTTATTATTTCTCTTGAACTTATGTGCTAATAATACAGGTATAGGCAGCAATTGCCAAAGACATTAGTCATCTTCTGTTAAGGAAACCCAGAAAAAAGCGTTCCTGATGGTGAAAAAGACTTTGCCTGGCTTCTCAGGGGCAGATGGAGGTAAAGCAGGGAGAGCCAAGGTAGGGTGGAGAAGCCTGGGACTCCACTGCAGGGCTACTCAGTTAATTGGATACATACATCCAGCCCGGCCTTACTTTAACTCTGACTCTTTTCTCCCTCCTGCCCAACTCCAATGCCCATAGCCAAGGTAGGGTGGAGAAGCCTGGGACTCCACTGCAGGGCTACTCAGTTAATTGGATACATATATCCAGCCCGGCCTTACTTTAACTCTGACTCTTTTCTCCCTCCTGCCCAACTCCAATGCCCAGAGAAAGAAGAGAAGGGCAGCCGCAACTGCCGATCCAGAGGGGGGAAGAACAGCTATTGCGTTACTGTCACTCCTTCTTTCTCCTCCTCACAGCACTGCCATCGCTGCATCCCTAAGCAAAATGTGCTGTACAAAAACCAAATCATAATCAAATGGTAAAAGGGGGAACCTGTATACCAGAAACAACTAAATGAAAGCATACCAGAAATCATGAAATATCTTAGAGAAATAAAAATTACTGCATTTACTCTCCCTCAGGTTTTTTAAATAAAGTCATGTGCATTTTTTCTTAAAACTGATCTCCAGCAATAGGGACACTAGATTATTAAGCATAATACTCAATATTATTCAGAGTGAATCATCTCTAAAGAATGTCTAATATATTTATTTTGGTTTATATGCAGGACTCACCACAGAACTTGAGGAAGTAAGTCAACTTCTGCATTACCCACTAAAAGCATTAATTTTCCCAATTTATTTTCCAAACTTGTTTAGAAACTTTTCCTATTTAAAATGTTGATAGTCAATTTTAGATGTCAAAATAAAGAATAATTATATTTCAGAATCCTTTACTGCTAAATTAACATACCATCCCAGGATTCTTCTTACCATTAAAATCCTCGAGAGACTATCGTAAAGGAATAAATTCCCTAGTCATCTAACAGCTGGTGATAATAAGGAGAACTGGTCACTCCTTCCCCACTATGGTGCTGGTGTCCCCATCCTCCATCACCATGATCACCATCACCAGATCTGCACACCTCCTCAAGAAGTTAAACAGAAAGCTATTTGGTCACAATTTGGAACTTGCTTGTGTTATCTTCTCTGCAAGTACTGTCCATAAAAGAGACTATTCATCCATTTTTATTTTAAAACACCCACAATAAACTACCTACCCTAAGCTATCACTAAAGCCCAGTTCTGTGATTCCCCTCAGCTTTTTTGGAAGGGAGCACTCTCTGCAATGAATGACAAATTAATTAAATTCTTTGACATATAAAGCAAAAGAATTTCAAATGAAAGTTTACAGACAGCTCAGACTCATGGGACATCCTTACCATGTTTAGCCTTGTGGCATCAACTACTCTCAAAAATCAATTTTCTGAGTTTCTTTTCCCCACGTAGTCTGAGTCCTGAGCTTATTATTTTCTCTACATTGCCTTTCAGCTTCTTCTATTGATAATCAAAGAAACACATTTTCTTCTGACCCAAGAGTATGAGAGTAAAAGAGGGACTTTCATTTAGAGAACCGGTATGGGAACTCTTAAAAATTAAATGGAAACCAAGCAGTCCGGGCTAGCAGCCCTGTACTTCTAGGTGACGGAAAGTTACTCCAGAGCTACAATCTTGATGCCTAATACAAGGACAGAGGAGGCTTAAAGTGGGAGCTGGGCTTGTGCCCCCGCAGGGAGCCCACAGGAAGTCTCAGGAGATTCTAAAGATCTCACAAGAGAGGAGTTTAACAAGATAACTCAGCTTTTAAATAATAGAGGCAGCCTCCTGACCTCTTGGCTGTGAAAGGGTTCACTTGCCAAGAGCAATAATACAAGTAATTACCACACACAGAATAATAGTTCTCAGCGGGATTCCAGGACCCAGGTACTCTGGAATCTCCCTCTACACGCACAAAGGAACAGAATGCACCACTTCTCTCATTAAGACCTGGAACAGAGTCCTAATAGGTAAACAGATAAATTTCACTTGGCACAAGGATTCTCTGTTGTGTGTTGTGGCCAAAAATAATAATGCCCCTGGTATTAAAGGCTATAAAACAATGGATTTCCCCTCTCCAGGAACAAAATTCGTAAGGCTGAAAAGTTCACGAACATCACATTAGTGTACTCCAGAGATTGAAAACAAAAACTTCGAAGTTCATTTCTTTTTCCTTTCTCTACTACAAATTTCCAGCCACCCTTAGTCACCTTAGGCAAATTGCCTTAATCTTGCATATTGAATCCAGATTGCTCACAGGTGCTTTCAGGAACACCTCTGAGTATTCCTACCTGTTCTTCACCATTTCCCCTGCCTTTTATCTCATCCATTTTATTCTTTTGCCTCTGTCAAGACACCTGTCACTTTCACTATTCCCCCAGAAAAGATTTTTAACACAAAGAAACTGATCTAAAAATTTCACATCTGATTTTTCCAACCCATCCATTCTCTAAGAAAACCATGAGTATTTAAATTCGCAAATTCTTCTTTCCACTATTAAAAAAAGCTACTTGCCTCTAGTTACCAGCAACATCATATGAAACTGACAACTAAAACCTCACCAGCCCAAAGCTTTACCGAAAATCAAACACACAGTCTGGGGTCCCAAGCCTAAGCTGCTTACTCTCCATAAAAGGCTTGTTTTTCTCAGCCCTGATACCCTCCTCCTCTCTGGACATCCTAGTAGTGAGTTACAGAGGCAATCCACCTTCAATTTATATTGGTCTCTAGGAACTGTGCCACCTCACACTCTTTCTCCCTGATTTGACTGTTCTTACTGAAACCATTAAGCATACATTTTAACACTCAGCTCAGGAAACTTTTGGGAGGGAAACGGGGTGTTACTTAAAATTATGCCAGGGCAACAGATGTGATCAGCAACAGTCCTAGGCAGACTGGGACACAGGGATACAAGTCCTTACAATGATGCTGAAGCCAGGTAAAGGGTTCTTATCTGCAAATAAATTTCTGCTTACTAGACATACTGCTCTTCCTTGGGAGACTGGCAGTTTGGGGAGTTGGCAAAGACAACGAGAAAACCCTCAAACGAATTTCAATTACCTGGCTCCCCCTTGGGGCAAAGAAAATATAAAATGTTTTATACTGTAGTGAAAATTTTGTTCTAAATATATCAATTTCAAATTTTGGAAAGTGTCTTTCTTGGGGGGGCTGGGGGTGATAAGGGTGCTAGAAGAGGGCATGAGACAAAGAAGAGAGCCAGATGAGAACACTTGCCCACTAAATAACAACTAGTATTCATACACACACAACTGCACTTGTACACACAGGACCTAAGTTTGCTTAATCTTTCCTAAATAATAGGTCGATGGATGATGCATCTGTACTCAGAAGAGTCACACATTTGCCAGTTTCCACTACGCCATGGATTCCCAGATTGTTAAAATTCATGGACCAGTAAAGTCTTCCCAACCTCCAAAACTTCAGGAACAGAAATGTTATCTACCGTTTATATTTTGCTAAGAAAATAGCACATTATTCATAAAAGATATTTTCCACCCCTCTCCCCCCAAAAACATAGGAATAATAAAATCTCAAAACTAAAGCCAGTTCTTCCAAATGAATAACTTGAACATCATGAAAACTTGCTAGGTGTTCTTACTTCTCCCATTCTGCCTCAGTCAGTTCCACTTTCATCTCCATCTGACTTGGGTACTGAATGGAAACCACCGGAGTACTAATACCAACTAATGGTTACAGAACACCAGATATGCCAGACACCAGACTGGGTATTTTACATGCACTCTCTCATTTAATCAGCAATAGCCCCATGAGGTAAATACTGTTATTATCCCCATTTCACAGGCTATGCTGGAACGTTAAGTAGCAAAATTACTTGCCCAAGGTTACACAGCCAGTCAGCAGTGAAGCTAATGATTTAAAACACAGTCAGATAATCAGTTTAGTTCTGCCTCAAGACACAAAGTACATGTCTCTGTTTCCCAAAGTGTGGACTGGTTTAAAAAAAATAAAAAGACTGCTTTGGGTGGCACAAGAACCCTGTATGTATCAGCATTTAATAATATTTGCACATACAGAAGAACTATTCCCTTTTCAATTCTCTTTCAATCCTTCCTATTAAATCAAGAAGAAAGTTTCAGTTTGATGCTAGAAGGCCTTTAGTAGGTTTCTACCACCTTCTAAACTTCCTTGTTAGAGAAAGCAGACCTCAGGATCACAGTCCTCTGCAAAATTACACCACCTAGCTATAATGTAGTAATGTAGTTTTGTTTTCATTGTGGGTTTTTAAGGTACTTTCTAATTACGGTAAGTAACAATGGTGACAAAGACCAAAACTTTAGGCAGGTACCTCTGACTCCTCTGCTTGACTAGGCCTGATCTTGGGCTTCTGTCTGTCCTTGTAAAATACAGTTTGAGCAAGAATCCTAAGTCAGTTTGGCAAAAAAATCTCCCACTCTTGGTATCTAACCACCCTCCATATCTTATCACTCTGGCCTGCTTTCAGCAAAAATCCTAACAAGTCGGCTTAGTCAGAAACCCCTTGTCCTTGATGTTTCCTCCTAGCAATTTCCAATCCACTGACCTCCACCCTCCCTGTTTCTCTGGCCTGCTTTCAGCAAAAATCCTAACAAGTCGGCTTAGTCAGAAACTCCTTGTCCTTGATGTTTCCTCCTAGCAATTTCCAATCCACTGACCTCCACCCTCCCTGTTTCTTGATTATAAATTCCTACCTGTCCTTGTTGGAGTCATAGTCCAATCTCTAAATCTCTCGCCCCCACTGCAAGACTCTGTTGAAGGGGTCCCTATACCTATCGCCATGACCTTCCCTGAATAAAGACTACCTTACCATTGTTAATAAGTGTCATCAATAATTTTTTCTTTAATCTGACTTTCTATTTTCAATAGAAAATTAAATTGCACTTTAAAATAAAATTATTTAAATTAAAAAAAATAAGTAATTGTCAAAAAGATTTCCACAAACTCAATAAAAATAGAAGTAGTGTTCCAATATGCCAAAACACACATCTGAAGCCTGGGAAACTTTAGGTAATCGATACCAGGATTGGGATGAGCACTTCCCAATCTTAAAGGCTACAAACCAGATCTCCCACAAACAACTCTAAAAAAGACAGTGTTCCCCATGTCAGGTGTTGTCAGGCTTACTACCACCGACCACCCTAAAAAAGAAAAACAGCTATTTTTCTTCTGTACTCACACCAACACTTCTGATACTAAATATGTGGGTGTTTTCCACACCAAGCAATCCTCCAGTTCTCTGCAGACATCAACTGGATGTCCTATGATTCAATTTGATTCAATTCTGACACTGCCTACCTGGAGTTAGTGTCAGATCCACAAGTTAAGGGTGCACTCCCACTAGACTGCCCAAACTTTAGATGCCAACTCCAGGCCTCACTTCTGACTAACCGGCTATAAACTGGGGGTTCTCAAAACCCTGTTCTCAGGTTCGTTAATTTGCGAGAAAAGCTAACAGAACTCTGGAGAACAGTTTACTTACTAGATTACTGGGTTTTTATATAAGGATAAAACTCAGGAACAGCCAAACAGAAGCAATATATAGCGTAAGGTATGGGGGAAGGGGTGGAGAGCTTCTATGCCCTCTCTGGGCACACCACCTTCCTAGCACCTCTGCGTGTTCACCATCCCCAAAGCTCTCTGAGCCCCATCACTTAAGGGAGTTCACAGGTATAACTGATTAAATAATTGGCTATTAGTGATTGAACTCAAGTCTCTAAGCCCCTCTCTTCAGCCTTCCTCCCTTCCCTAGAGGCTTGGCAAACTGGGGCTGAAAATTCCAACCCTCTGACAACCAGCCCCCATCCTTAGGAACTTTCCAAAGTCATTCATTAACATAAACTCAGGTGCAACTGAAAGGGGCTTGTTATGAATAACAAAAGATGCTCCTTTCACCTTTATCACTCTTACCACTTAAGAAATTACAAGGATTTTAGAAGCTCTGTGCCAGGAACGCCAAAACCAAATACATATTTCTTCTTCTTTTTTTTTTTTTTTTTTTGACCGGTAAGGGGATCTCAACCCTTGGCTTGGTGTTGCCAGCACCGCACTCAGCCAGTGAGCGCACCGGCCATCCCTATATGGGATCCGAACCCGCGGCCCAGCGCCGCACTCTCCCGAGTGAGCCACGGGGCCGGCCCAATACATATCTCTTATGATATCACAGTATCACACACTCCCACCTTCTTATCCAAGAAGAAAAAAGAGGAAGAGCTATGTGCCAGTTGGTAGGAAAAGTCAGACTTCTCTCAAGTGATTTTGCCTCTCCCATCCACTTGTTATCTGTGCTTATGGAAGAACACTCTTAGTCACAGAACCCAGTCACTCCAGAACCCAGAGAAAGCAGATGAGGGCAAAGCCCGAAAGAGCCTACTAGATCTGTCAGTACTAAAACCTTAAAACATCTGGTAGCCTCCCAGCAATTAAGAAGTAGTTATTTACTGAGTACTAAGTGCTGGGTTTCTGCCTTACACAGAAGAGGCAAAAGGGCTTTCAAGAATGCTCTTACTGGGGAAACAAGACGACCAAACATAAAATAATTAATGAGTTGTGAGATGTTAAGCTAGATTTTGCCCTAAATTTTACCTAAAATGATACTTTTAAGAAATAAATGGGTTAGGGCTGGCCCATGGCTCACTTGGGAGAGTATGGTGCTGATAACACCAAGGCCAAGGGTTGGGATCCCTACATAGGGATGGCTGGTTAGCTGACTTTGGAAAGCGTGGTGCTAACACCACCAAGTCAAGAGTTAAGAAACCCTTACCAGTCATCTTTTTAAGAATAAAAAAGAAGAAGAAGAAAGAAATGGGTAAAGTGTAAGTAAAGCACCCCAACCACCAACAAAAAAAATTAATGATTAATAAAAATGTACCAGTGGTTGCACTTTTAGGAATCTATCTTATAGAAATGCTAGCACAAGGGCACAGAGAAATATAAAAGAAAGTTCATTCAGTGTAGCAGTGTTTAGAATTGTGAAAAGTCAAAAACAGCATATGAGGGTATCTCAAAGTTTGCAGAAGGGCCGGCCCGTGGCTCACTCGGGAGAGTGCAGTGCTGATAACACCAAGGCCACGGGTTCGGATCCCTATATAGGGATGGCCGGTTTGCTCACTGGGTGAGTGTGGTGCTGACAACACCACGTCAAGGGTTAGGATCCCCTTACCGGTCATCTTTAAAAAAAAAAAAAAAAAAGTTTGCAGAAAAGTAGAATTAAAAGGTGATACAAATTATTCCATGAACTTTTTGAAGTACCCTCATATATCAACAGAAAAACACATCCAAACTATAGAATACTGCTCAAGAAAGAATGAGGTAGATCTATAAATATAATACAGAAAGATGGTTAACTAAAAAAAGAAATTGCCAGATACATAGTGCACAACCCCATTTCTGTTTTTTTAAAAAAATGACAGAGGGTGTGTATCTGCATGAAAAATTTGGAAGCAAACATACCGTCAACACTTGTTTAGGGGAATGAGAATGAATGGTAGAAAATTAAGTAAGGAGGACAGAGGGAGAGAGATCTTTGTATTTAACTTTAGATACTTCTATACTGTTTGAAGCTTTAAGATCAAGTCCAGAATTTAAATACCAATTATTAAATTAGTAATACTGGATGGCATCCACCTGAGTGTTTTGAAGAAATTCCAGAATGAACTGGAAAACTGCTGGCCAAAATAAGGAAAGGCCGCCAAGGAAACTGCAAATGTAACTCTTAACCATAAGGACTTCATAAGACTTGAGAATTATAAGAAAAGTTGATTTCCATATTAGACAAGCTAGTGGAATAACAAGTAAAGACTAAGACCACCAAATAGATCATTTTGGGTTTTACTGTTATTGTTGTTGTTGTTGTTGTTGTTAGAACTGGGGCTTATGAACAAGAAACAAGATAGATCTTAATAGACAGGTAAGCCAAAAGGCTCAAATAGGAGGCTCCTCAGGATTGCAACAGACAGTGAGGAACTTAGAATCTTCCTATTTGCGAATGACACTAAAGATTTCCATAGCAATAAAGTGCCAAGTTATCGGTGCCAAATTATAGGAAGATCTTGGGAATCTATGCAAATAGAAGGAAGAGTGACAGATGAGTGTTAAAATGAGCATATGGCCTAAATCAGGCATATAAAACAACTCAGCTGTCAGTTATGACCCAAAAATAGGATCTCAGAATCACTGTAAATGGACCCTGAGGATGCCATCCCAATATTGAGGTACAGATTAAAAGCAATGCAAAGTGTCCCGGGAACCATGAAGACAAATACCAAAAACAGAAACCACTATCCTCCCCTGATAAAATTCTGGTGCACCCACCCCTACAAACATATACTACATTTGTCATTTGTGTCCTGCCCCTTCAACTACATATAGGACAGGAGTTAAACATCAGAGGGTCTCAAATGCCAGCCCTGGATCAATCCCAAACTGACTCTTTAAGAAACACTCAGGAGTGGCTTTTTAAAAAATATACATTCCAGGCCGGCCCGTGGCTCACTCGGTAGAGTGTGGTGCTGATAACACCAAGGCCACGGGTTCGGATCCTATATAGGGATGGCCGGTTTGCTCACTGGCTGAGCATGGTGCTGACAACACCAAGCCAAGGGTTGAGATCCCCTTACCGGTCATCTTTTAAAAAAAAATATATATATATATACATTCCCAGGCCACTCTCAGAGATTATAATTCAGTGCCTCTAAGGTCTTCTAGATGGTCCTGACACAACAACCTGTTTAAGAAATCACTGGGCTCCTTTCTCTTGCTCTAAATCTACTCCCAGAAAGGATTTAAGAAGGATTTACTATAAAAAACAAATTTAAAAGAAAAGAAACCATGTGAGAACCTACCAAGAATAGATAAAGATGTTTCTTATACTTGCACATTAAATAGAAGTGGAAAAGATCTAGCCTCCAAGCAAGAAGAGCCCCGCTCAGAACCCTATCGTGCCCCACACTCCCACCAGAGTCCCCTAGTCAAGAGCTGGGCAAAAACAGACTCTCCCCATTAAGTCTAAGTTCCTGCCTCATCTTCATCTTCTCAAGTCAAGATCTGCTGCTACAGGAAAATGTCAGGATGTTCTCAAGCAGAGGTGAGACTGGGTGAATAAAACCTACTGGGCACCATCTTCCTCCAGGTCTCAAGCAACCACTCCCACTAGTTTATCCCAATACTGCTACTGAAAATTAGCCAAGAAACTTCCTCACTTCTTTCTACCCTCTACACTCTCCACCATCCAATCACTTAATCTAATTCAAATTCTAACTCTTTGATCTTCCACACTAGAAAACCATATTTCAACTAATCCACCTTCTCAAAAAAAAAGGGGGGGAGGGGAACAGAAAACATGCTTCATGCAAGATAAGCAGCAATTCAAAGTCAAGCCTGCTATATGGTGTGAGATCTCAGCTTTGTTTCATCATGCCTAAAGAAATGTAATACAGTATTTCCTGCATAGTCACAGCCTTTAGGTCTGGAAGATAGTTAAAGGCAATGAGTCTGAAGCCCCATTTTAGAAAAGGAGAGTTTGTGGTAGAATATCTCAACCAACATCACCCAGATGAAGAATGGCAGTACCCAGGCCAGAATTCATGTCCCCTGACTCCTAGACCAGTGATCTCTCCTCTCTGCCATGCTGCTTCCTGAAGACAATGTAAATAAATGGATATATTAACTTCAAGCACAGATTCCCAGTTCTTCTTAATTCCTCCTATTTCACATGAGGTTGGTGTTACAAGACCAGACTATTTCCCACACAAACAGAACTTAAAGCACCTCAAAATTTGTTGAGGCATAGAGAGGAAATGGTATGTTAAGTTACTCATCATAAGCATATAATGGAGAAAATGTGGCAAGCCAGGTTTATATCACAGATTAAACATTTCAAAACATGGCATCTGAAAATGACATCAAAATTTCCATTAATTTTATTTTCCCTCTAAGTTGCTTGATTTTCTAATTTTTAAAAAATGCTAACTGAAACCACTGTTCACTTTTTTCTTAAATGTTAGAGCTAAGTGAGAAAAACATAACATTAATTTATCATATTGAATCTCACTGAAGTAAGTGAAAGCCCGTTAACACTCCATCTGCATCAAATGTTCACAACCTGTGATTCTGCATCAATTTCTGCTGTAAAAACAAAAAGCATATGTCAGTCTCCCAAGAGAGGAAGTAGCAACAGAAACTGGGTGTGTATTCATCTTCCAGCAAGAAATAAGAGGAAAAGCTACATAAGCCTAGTTAGAGTTGAGTCCCTTTATTTCTTTCTGCTCATAAGACACAGAATTTCCTACATTACTTAGCTATGCTCTTCTTGCAGAAATGAAATAAATCCAAAGACCAGACCCCAAAGGATATCTACTGCACTCCTGCTAGAACCACACCTGTCAGTTAGATAGTTAGCCCATGCTGAGAAGTGAGTGCACAACAGGCCTTAGAACCTTCCAACCTGAATTCAAAAACCTGGCCAATTTTTTCTTTTAAACCTACAAATGAAAACAAAAATTATCACTTGTTTCCCAAATTTCAGCCTCTAAGTAAATGTGGGCATAGACTTCACCAAATCATTTGCCTACTTGTTACCAGTACTGGTCACTGGCTCCCAACTCCCGACCCGTTAATGAGCCATGCTGTGCATGAGCAAGTTCCTTCCTGACCACTGGTTTGAGCTCTGAAACATGTTACTTTGCTTTTCACCAACACTGTTAACTAAAGCTTGGCAGGCTAAAAACTATTGCCAGAGGCCAGAGCAGCAATAAATTCCACATAGTAACAAAATGTTAACAGAAATATAAACACTGCAAGTTCTAGATGCTATTTAACTATCATTGAGCCTGCTGTTGGCACTTATTTTTTCATCCACGTCCCCACCACTGGAAGAGAGATAGTTGGTCTTAGAGAAACAAGCATATGACTAAAGAGCAAGTATTTTTTTCTTATCAGGCTCCCATTCTTTATATATATTCAGTGGACTCGATGTTGGCTATTGATCTCACCAGGGTACCAGAACAATGGCCACCTCCACTGCCTCTCTTCCTTTCATCACTCTTAAACACATATATTACATAATAACTCAGGTTAAACTCATACCATTTATGGGGGATACTGAACTTGAAGAAATTGAAGAGCTACTATAAAAACACTCGAGAACAATCATCAGTGGAAACCCCAGGTGCTTTGCACTTGCACACTGCCCTTCTGGTTGGCTCTTTGACGTCCATCAGGTCTCAGTGCAAATGCCATCTGCTGAGAGAAGTGTTTCCCAAACACATTATCTAAAGGAGCCATCCCCTCCCTTACTCCCAACCACTCTGTCCCAGACCCCTACCTGAAATCACTATCTTATATTATGGTGTATTTCTTATTTACTTCTTTATTGTCTCAGTCCTCCATGAGCCATAAGGACAGAAATCTGATCTACTTTTTCACTTCTGTTTCTCCAAAGCCCAGACAGAGCCTGACAAACAGCAGATGATCAATAAATATTTGTTCAGGAAAGAAAGGAAATATGATTATTCTATTTCATTAATTACTACATAGCAGCACCACTGTTAGCACAGCTAGCGCCAGATGGACCCTTCCTTTTCACAGAAAAATGACAGAAAGCCTTTAGGATATAGTAAAAACTTACTGTTCCTTTACTTGCAATCTTGATTGAAAGTTAACACACTTACCTGCTGGGAAATGGGCAATCCTAAGACTATAAGGAAAAGCCTTCCATCCTATTCTTCCTACCTCTGCAAATGGCCCTTCTAAACTATTGTTATTCAGGGCCGGCCCGTGGCTCACTCGGGAGAGTGCGGTGCTGATAACACCAAGGCCACGGGTTTGGATCCTATATAAGGATGGCCGGTTGGCTCACTGGCTGAGCGTGGTGCTGACAACGCCAAGCCAAGCGTTGAGATCCCCTTACCAGTCATCTTTTCAAAAAAAATAAAAATAAAAATAAAATAAACTATTGTTATTCAGCTGCCTTAGCCCTTTGAATAGTAGAATAAGGGTATTTTAAGTAGCTTAAGAAAGGTTTTTTGGGCCAGCCGGTGGCTCACTCAGGAGAGTGCGGTGCTGATAGCACCAGGGCCGCGGGTTAGGATCCCATATAGGGATGGCCGGTTGGCTCACTGGGTGAGCGTGGTGCTGACAACACCGAGTCAAGGGTTAAGATCCCCTTACCGGTCGTCTTTTTAAAAAAAAAAAGAAAGGTTTTTTGTTTTGTTTTTCTGCAGGAGCTAAGTGCACATTGGAAGGAACAAGTCAACAGACTACTCTGTCCCCACTTAACTCTTGAAAAACACATACTTCTGGGCCGGCCCGTGGCTCACTCGGTAGAGTGCGGTGCTGATAACACCAAGGCCACGGGTTCGGATCCTATATAGGGATGGCCGGTTTGCTCACTGGCTGAGCATGGTGCTGACAACACCAAGCCAAGGGTTGAGATCCCCTTACCGGTCATCTTTTAAAAAAAAAAAAAAAAGAAAAACACATACTTCTTAGTTCAGAAACCTAAGAAACATCTAGCTATAATGAACTAAATTACAGGTAGCATTTCCTAAAGGCTGTACACTGAAGAAATTTCCACTAAGCCACTTAGCAGGAAGTCTACATCTTGCTTTACAATGTGGTAGCACAAGTCCTACTGAAGGAGAAAATTATGGCCATCTCCTCTTTTAGGTGTCCCTCTGCCTTAGTCACTCACTGAGAATCATGGTTCCTGGTATAAAACTGAAGACTGGCACAGGGATTCCTTTCCCCTTCTGAAGCAATTAAGTGAGTGGAGGGTAAGGGTGGAGTGAAATGGGAACTGGGACTTGGCACTGTCCTCCCTTTGGCCTTCCACACTATAAGCAGGATAAGATATGCTGCTTCCATGGCTGCTTCTGATAAGCATAGAAGATTCAAGAACTGGGGCCGATTCATTCTGCTGTTGTGAAAGTAGCCCATATTCTCCTGCTAGAAAAGACCTGCAAACATACCAAATTAGAAGGGAAAATTAGAGTGAAAAGACATGGAAGAGAGCTCTACCCCCCAAACAGAAAATAAACAGGTCAGTAAAATCAGAGAAACAGCCATCTCTAAGTGAGGTGACTGAATTTTATACTAAGTACTCCTAGACTTCTCCCAACCTCATCTATTTAACATCTACTGACAATATTCTGTTGCAGCTAAAGGAGGTCTAGCAACTTATTCAAAGAAACCCAGAGTTGGAATCCTTCAGAGTTTTCAGAAAATAAGATCTAATTTGACAAGGACATTTACTTATCCAGGTTGTATTTTGTCTACCCACATACCTGCTAGTCTCAGAAAATATAAATCCATCTTCAGTTTTTTCATCATCTTCACTGACCTTTTTCAATAACAGAACACTCCAAACTGCTTGTGTCAACTTGCTGCCCACTTCCTCCTTAACCACATTCTACAACCAACTCTGTCCCTTTATTCCCATGCTCAATAGTAGACACAACTGATACCACCACCATCATTTAAAAAAAAAAAAACTGGTGCAAGATTTTTACTTGACTTCTAAGGTCTTTCTTCAACTTAAAAAAAAGTAACACAGGACTTACTAGGATGGCAAAGCAGAGACCAGAAGAAACTTCTACCTTCCACAGCCCTATAACACTTTCTTTCCTGGAAAAAGAGGAAGAGCTATTCCTCATCACTGCAGCAAACCTCAGCCCAAGACCATTTCAGACCTTCTGCTCAGCCTGAAGTCCAGACAAATCTGAGGGCTCACAATGAAAAGCATAACTCTGATTAGTCAGTGTTCCACTTTCTGCTCCTCTCCCAAATGGCAGAAAAGTAGTGATTCCTTTTTCCTATTCATTAAACTACATCTTTCTCACTTTCCTCTGTCACAGAGCTCCATCTTCCTTTTGTAGAATTCTTACAAAGCAGTTCCTAGTACCACACACTGCAAACGATTACTTTCCAGGAAAATACAACTTTGCTTAGCAGAAGAGCTTCACACAGAGCAATTTGCTAGTGGTCGATTTTTCATTCCAGACAAGGCTTCTAAGCCCTGGCACAAATCTGTCACTCTGCAGTTCACCCAGCTTCCCTCTCCTAATCCCTGCCTGTAACTCACCAACCTACTCCGTGCAGTGTGGTCAGTGTGTGCAGTGTCGTCTATACACAGAATAGATTGTTCAAATCATTGCATTTTAAATGCCACCTCCCAGACTCAAACGTCTTCCACACCACACTCCAGTGCACACGAAGACCAAAGGCACCAAAGGAAGTCACTTACCACATGAACAGCTTCCAGACAAGACAAGGAGTAACATCTAATCTTTCCTCAACTCAACTGCAGTCAGCTTCACTTTCCTGCAATTTGTGGCCATGCATCACTGGCCCCACCCTCCATGTTATAAAGTAATACCCTGGAGTCCTAGAGTCAGAGGCATCAGAGCATGCTGCTGGAGAGCATGTGCTCTGGCAGACAAGCCTGGGTTCGAGACTCAGTTCTGCTTCTTATTACCAATAAAAAGTACCTTTCCTTGGGTACACTGCTCTTTCTAAACCTCAGATTACACATCTGTAAAATGTAGCCAGTAATCGCATCTACTTGTTAGATATTACAAATGTTATAATATAAGCAGATTAACCTTATGTAGGAAGGAACAAGGCAAGATGTGACAATAAACTAGTGATTGTTGATATTCAGTAATTTGTGGGCAGGCGCGGTCACCTCATAGAATCCAGATGCCCTGGAAGCCTCTAGCACTTGTGGAAACAAAAATATGCTCAGGCTCATTCCACTCCCATCCCACAAATGAGAGGGGCCTTTAAGAAAAGTTCAAGCCTTAACACGGGAAAAACTTAAAAAGATCCATTCAGTACTGCCAATCCCAAAACCAGAGAGCCAACTGATGCTTTGTTCCTATGGTGAAGTAAGATCACTGCAAATGAAAAAGCTAATGAGGAGGAGCCACTTCAGGATAATGCTTTCATGGGTCAGGCCAATATTTCAAAGGGGGAAAAATATGTGGACTTTGGAAATTTTGTTTCATTTTTTGAAAAAATCTGACCCTTCATTATGTATAAATAAAAGGAAAAGGCAACACTGAAAATCCCAAGAATTTCAGCTAGCAGCAGAATATTACCTAAGAAATAAAACATATGAGAATTGGGGAGGGGGTTGATTTTGAAATCGAATTTACACACACACAAGCTGCAAAACATTTTAAAACCCCGAAAGACAATGGGAGAATAAAACAGAATTGTTTAAAAAAACTTTCTACAACAGCAAAAACTGTGGTACTTTGGAAGAAAGTATCATAAAGGTTATTTGCTGTTCCAGATGGAAATATCAGAACTACAGTCTGAAATGCACTCTAAGAGTTTATGGTTATAAACCATATCACAACCAGAAAACCTGGTAACAATCAAGAAATGTCAGGTTCCAAAGTTTGGGAGGACAATAGAGGTGGCAGATGATAAAAACAATTTATATTACAAAAATATCATGGAGCTAGAGGTAAATTTTAAAAATGAACCTTGCAAGGTTAAATTCAAAATTCAAGAATGTAGAAAGTGAGGGGATATAAATCGGGCAGAATCTACATTAGGAATCAGAACACTTGGGCTCCTGTCCTGGCTCCAACCCAAACCACCATGTGACCTTAGACATGTCACCTGCCCTTTTTAAGCCTGTCTCCTTATCTGTAAGTGGGAGAAGGATAATGATCGCTAAGATTACTGCCCGCGTAACATTTTAAGAATCAAAAGAAGGAAGCAAAGATCCGGAGCTCTCAGGCCTACAGACTAGATACAAGAGGTGGAGGGGAAAAGACGGGGAAAAGAGGGCCAGAGAACGAGAAAACTTGAAGTAATTGAGCGTCGGTAGAAACAGAAAAGCTTCATGATGGCCAAGTACTCTAGGGTTCCAGGAGAGTGGATGACAGGATTTCGAAAAACTGCAAACTGCTCAGCACATGCCAAAATGGACAGAAAGGGGACGCGAAGGCAGATACCAACGAATTATCTGTTAATCAATCGGTAATCGACCTGTCCTACTCAACAGCCAAGAGATCCGAATGCCGCGACCACGGAAATCACTGTGACCCCTGATGTCAGCGTGTCCGGGAGGCAAAGATCAAGGGGAGTCCGCGTCGGGTTCCGTCTAGTGAGCGGATTTGGAGGACAAGTGAAAAGTGAGGAGGGGATCTGACAGACCGACCATGCAGCCTGGCGGGAGAGGAAAAGGAGTCAATATCTGACTCCCAGCCAAAGGCGGGCGGAGGCGTCGGTGTCCGGGGCCCCACTCTCACCATCTTGACGATGCCCCGCTGCACGGTGGGGACCGCGGGTCCCCCGGAGGAGCCGCCGCTCTGTGCAGAGGACGCCATGTGTGGAGATGCAAAGGCAACGAATGGGGCGACTGGCCGGCTTGGAGGTGTCAACGTGAGTGGAGCTGTTGGTGAGAGGCCGCTGAGGCGAGGGACGGGCTGGCGACCGGCTGCAGGCGATGGATGGGACGGAAGCGCTGAGCAGCAGCTGGACTCCGAGCGAAAGAGGAGACGCGGCCGCCGCCGCCACCACACGTTCTACTCGCCGCGCAAGCGTGCCAGAGCGCCACCGCCCTCCGGCCAATTAGCGCCCAGAGCCCGCCGGACCACAAGCCAATAGGCACCCTGCTTGCCGAGCCCCGCCCCTTGGTCCCCAAACTGGTGGCGAGCTCCAGGAAGCGCTGAAAGAGCTGATTTGCGGTGACGGGCTAAGTGTGGGGCGGGACTTCCGGGGCAGCCGGAGTAGATAGTGTCGGGAGGTGTAGTGGGCAGGAAAGGACACGTCAGCATCTGGCCGCGGGGCGCGGGGGGCCATGGGAGCCCCGGAGGCGGGGCCAGCCTCGCCCTTCGGCCCCGCCCATTGTGACCCGCCCCGCGGGCCCGGGGAGCCCACGTGGGCGCCGGCGTACCGGGTGGGTTTTGCGGAACTTCAGAGTGAGGACTGGAAGAAGACAGGCACGGAGCGCAGGTCCCGGAGGGACTCGGTACGGGCTGCACACCGACTTCCGACATTTTACCTCAGCTAAAACTATGGAGAGAACTTGGAAAAGTCAGAGCGCTGTGAAACCTCCCACCAATGTTGGCCTTGACCCGGAACGCAGCTGTGCTCCTTCCCTCCGGTCAGGAGTGTCTCGCTGGTATTTGTGCCGTTGGGTTTAGCACTTGTAAGGCCTTCCGTTTATGTTTGTTGATGGAGTCTCTTAGGATGACGTGTCATGTGGACGGAGGAGAATGACCCTCGTTCTTCGGCCTCTTCCCAGCTGCTCCAGTGACGTAAGGAAAAGCCTTGCTACACGCGCTCCCCGGGCCTGTCGGAGGCAGCCCCTGACCGAGTGTGTTGAGCGCCTCTGAACGCCGGATCCGCTCACCTAGCCCCAGCTTTTTGAGTAAAGAGGTGGCGGGGGACGGCAGAGCAAGGGCTTACGATTAAGTGACTGTTTAGTGAGAACTATTATTCGTCTAGTGCCCGCTATGTGGAGCTAAGGACCTTACATGTATTATGTCATTTAATCGTAACCCCTATCTGATGATACCACTTCCCCTGAAGCTCTTTTTTTTTTTTTTCCTTTCTAAAAGATGACCGGTAAGGGGATCTTAACCCTTGACTCGGTGTTGTCAGCACCACGCTCACCCAGTGAGCTAACCGGCCATCCCTATATGGGATCCGAACCCAGGGCCTTGGTGTTATCAGCACCACACTCTCCCGAGTGAGCCACGGGCCGGCCGGAAGCTCTTTTGAAATGAGATTGTTTGCTTATTCTCCCATACTTTACATATCCCGGGGTCAAGTTTTGGTGTAAGCATCTTCCTAGATGTCTAGGGCCCCTTCCATACCACGTATTCGCCACCCTCTTTACCAAAAGAAAACAAAAAATCTTTGTGTAAGTTCATTCCTTCTAGTTGAGATTGTCTACCCAGCCCAACTCCTACCTTGTCATTCATTGAAATTGTTGACACCAGGTGCACACTTTTCTTTTCCAGCCAATGATCCTGAATGGCTTCGGTATTTATGATCATGACTTATCTAATACACTGGCCTCTCGGCCCCTTGACCTCATCTTCAGTGAATTTGACCTCTATACCAGTTTAGCCAACCTTTCCACTACACCTGAAACATTATAACTTCATGGCTGAAGTTGTAAACTCAAACACCCAGTTCTCTGATCATAATTGCTGTCTTTTCTCCCTTCTCATTCAGTTAATTATTTTATACCTTGTATTAGTTATCTATTGCTGCCTAACAACCTACCGCAAAACTTAAGTATTAAAACAGTGAGCATTAATCTCAGTTTCTGGGGGTAAGGAATCTGGGCATGGCTTGGCTGGGTGCCTTTGCCTCCAGGTTTCTCACAAAGCTGCAATCAAGATGGGAGGTGGGGAGACTGTGGTCTCAGCTGAAGGTGCCTCCTCTGACTGAAGGTACATCTGTTTCCAAGCTCACTCATGTCGTTGTTGGCAGGATCCAGTTCCTCAGGAATGTTGGACCTCGGGCCTCAGTTTCTTGATGGCTCAGTTCCTTGCAATATGGTTCTCTCCATAGAGGAGATCACAACATGGCAGCTAGTATCCATCAGAACAAGCAAGAGAGAGAGCAAGAGAGGACAAGCAAGACAGAAGCCAGTTTTTATGAACCGAATCCCAGAAGTAACATCCCATAACTTTTGCCATATTCTATTCATTAGAAGAGTCACTAGGTCCAACCCAAACTTCAGGGGAGGGGATTATACAAGGGCATGAAAACCAGGAGGCAGGATCATTGGGGGACATCTTAGAGGCTGTCTACCACACACTGCTCTTTAACTTTAACTAGAATTTAAAGTCCCTGACCTCCTCTACCCTCTCTTTATCAGCTCCTTTCTGCATTCTCCTGGATCCTAGGTTAGACTCTACACACTATGCATCATTTTAGCCCCATTCCTACCAGTATTCTCATCTGTAATCCCCATTGTCTTTCATTGGGCCTACCTGTCAAAACCCCCACTCTAGACCTCTCTGTCTTCTCCAAATCTACCATTTAGCTAGAGAAAATAACTGTGCAGGTTGGTGCCACAATCAATTTATGGGCTCTCACTAAATGCCTGAGATTTCTTCTGTTTCCTCAATGAGTTTGATCTCTAACTCTACCGGATCTGTTTTAAACCTTCTCTCTTCTCTAAACTCGAATTCCGTTGTCTCCACACTCACAAGTAATAAGTCCTACTTGGGAGAGAAAAAGTCATCAAGAACTCCGTCTATTCCAACAATGAAATCAAAAATCTTCCTTCTCTTTCCTCTCTTCTCTTTCTTCTTACAAAGAAAAAATTCCCTCCTCCTGCTCAGGCTGCATTCTCCATCCATGTTCTGGATCCACCCCCTACACCTTTTCAAGGACTCAACAGATAATTTCTTCTATGTGTACACTTTATCCTCTCACTTTATCTTGTATTCTTCTTATTAGCATTTGAGTATTCTCAAATATCTTTCATTGTAAAAGTAGATTAATTAAATAAATCTTTACAGCACATTCTCCAGATATCTCTTCTCCCTTTACGAGCAATCCTTCTTAGTGAAGTTCTTTGTTGCCTCCACATCCTCACCCCACATTCAATCCTCAGCCCTCTGCACTCTGATTGTTGCATTTATCGACTTACTGAAACAATTCTCTCCAAGGTCACCTTGTTACTCCTTTCAGTGGACACTTTCCAGACCTCACTTTACTGAGCTCTGCATTTGACACTGTTAGCTATTTGAAATGTCCTTCTCCTACTGTAGTAACACATTCTCCTTGTATTCCTCTTGTCTCTAGCTGCTCCTTCTCATCTCCATTATGAAGGACTTTTCCTTTGCCTGCCCCTTAATACTGATTTTCCTTGGAGTTCTTCTCAAGTCATCTTCTTTCCTAATTCTGAACATTCTTTTTAAGACATCCATTCCATGGCTGGATGCCAATGATTCTCAAATATATAGCTCCTGTTAAAATCTTTGGGTCCTATATGTCTAGCAATGCTCTGGAGATCTGCCCGTGGCTGTCACCTGGGGAATTCAAATTCAACTTGTCTCACAAGGAACTAATTCTCTTTCCTCCCAAACCTGCTATTCCCTAGTGTGTGTCTCAGCCCAAATAATGACACCAAAAGCTATCCAGTTGCAAGCCAGAAACATGGACGTCATCTGTGATTCCTCCCTGTTCCTCACTCCCCGCTTCTTAGTCAGTCTCTGAAGTCTGTTGTATCTATTGCAGCACAGTCAAACACACAGGCCCTGGAACCAGGCTGCCTGGGTTCACATCCCAATACCATATAACCTTGAACAGGATGTTTAGTATCTCCATGCCTTAGATTTCTCAATTGTATAATAAAAATGATAATAGGACCTACCTCCTAGGGTTGCTTAGGTTGTCAGAATTATACAAATTAGTATGGGTTAAACACTTAGAACACTGCTTGGGTCTCTGTGTTACATTTTTTATGATTATTGGTAGAGGAGGGATTTAACACTGCCTCTTATGATTCTAAAGCTCATGATCTTTCCACTGTGCCTTTACAGGAAGGAAAGAGACTTTGAAATCCTTTAAGGTGACTCCTTTTATGCAATGGAGAACACACACACACGTGTGCACATGCAATCTAATCATGGAAAAGAAAAAGCTACATGCTTTGGGCCGGCCTGTGGCTCACTCGGGAGAGTGCGGTGCTGATAACACCAAGGCCCCGGGTTCGGATCCCACATAGGGATGGCCGGTTCGCTCACTGGCTGAGCGTGGTGCTGACAACACCAAGTCAAGGGTTAAGATCCCCTTACCGGTCATCTTTAAAAAAAAAAAAAGCTACATGCTTTGGGCCGGCCTGTGACTCACTAGGGAGAGTGCGGTGCTGATAACACCAAGGCCCCGGGTTCGGATCCCACATAGGGATGGCCGGTTCGCTCACTGGCTGAGCGTGGTGCTGACAACACCAAGTCAAGGGTTAAGATCCCCTTACCGGTCATCTTTAAAAAAAAAAAAAAAGCTACATGCTTTTATCTACATTATATAATTTAATCCTTAGAGCAACCCTGTGAAATAGATGTAATCATTCTCTCTCCACAAAGGAGGACATTAATGCTTAGAAAAGGTGAGCAACCAACTCTAGATCTACAGCTAATAAGGGATGTAGTGAAGATTTGAACCCAGAACTTTCTACCATAAATAGTCTGCTCTTAGCTATTTAACTAGCCTTCTTCAAAGGTAGCCAAACATGTCCCTCTCATCCTGGGCTTGCAACTGTAGAATCCAGAAGCTGGGCAAAGAAAGTGTTTTCAACTCTCCAGAAGCTTCTTTTGGGGAAACAGAAGGAAAACATTGTAGAGTAACTTCCTATCTCCATTCTCCCCAGCCCACCTTCAACTTCAACCCATCTTCCATGCTGTTAATCCAGTGTTCTTTCTAAAATGCTATTCTTAATCACATCAACTCCCTCAAAATTTCAGTGGCTCCCCCTCTGCTTCAGACAAAGTTTCAATTTTATAGCATATAGCATAGCACCCTCACCACCTGGCCCTGATCTACTTTCGAGCTGCTCCTTCTTTTTCTCCTCTTCCTGTGCCTGCTCCTCATCCTTCTTTTCCTCCTCCTCTTTTTTTGAGTTTCACCATATATTTATTTACAAGAAAAGCCTCATAAACCCAAGTTTTCTAGATCAGTGCTATCTGAAAGAACTTTCTGCAGTGATGAAAGTATTCTATATATACTCTGTCCAGCAGGGTAGTCACCAGCCATATGTGGCTAATGAGCACTTGAAATGTGGCTAGTGCAACTGAAGAAGTGAATTTTTCATGTTATTTAATTTTAATTAATTGAACACATGTGTCTGGTGACTCTTGTATTGCACAGCATCAGACTAGGTGATTAAACTTGAATCTCTCTGTCATACCTGTTGCTGTAATCTTCCATATAGGTCTTTAAATTATTTCTTTATGCCTCATGTAGTCCAAACTTGATTTTTAAATTGCCTAATGACAAAATAAAATTAAAAATAAATAAATATAAATAAATAAATAAATAAAATGCCTAATGACATAAGCCATCATTTAAAAAAACATTTTATTTATTGATTTTCATGTCCCTTTAACAATTCCTCCTTTTCTCCCCTCCCTCTCCCTAAAAAAACATGTTGAGAAACAAACAAAAAAAAGTTTATAGTATTAAAAAGTGAAACTCAAATCTTGTTAAAAAGAAAAGAAAAAACAATTTAGCCTGTGCTTTAGGGTTAGACATTATTTCTCAAACCTCATAGTAGAACAAAATCTATATCAACCCAAGGAAAATAATCCACTCTACCCAATTTGCCCTATCTATATAATAACCCCATATAAAGGATTTATAAAGGTATAATGTGCATTTACACAACTATATGATTTGGGCAATGGTAACAAAACTTTTAGTTAATGGGTCAACTTTGTACCCTCCCCTGTTGTCATTTAATGGCAAGGCCAACCTTCATTCCATTCTCCCAAATGTCATTAATCAGTACCTGTGGGTTGTCAGTAGTCTTAAATAATTTTGTATTGATTTTCTCCTGCTAAAGCTACTAGATTTTTTTTTTTTTAAGATGACTGGTAAGGGGATCTTAGCTCTTGACTTGGTGTTGTCAGCACCACGCTCTCCCAAGTGAGCCAACTGGCCATCCATCCCTATGTAGGGATCCAAACCCATGGCTTCGGTATTATCAGCACCACACTCTCCCAAGTGAGCCATGGGCCGGCCCTAAAAGCTACTAGCTTTGACCACTGTTGGGTTTTATCACTCTGGATCCTACCTGCCACACAAATTTCTAAGAAAAAAGGCATAAGGAAAAGCTCTAGCCAAGGTAACATGTTGATCTGAGCCTCTGTAAACTGATACTCCTTTTTCTCTATTCCCAGAATCCTGACGTTAGCAGCTTGCAAACTCAGTTAGAAAAGTGTCAGCAAATAACATCAAACTAGATTAACCCTGGGATAAAACACACATTTTTACAGATCAAAAAGTTGGAGAGGGCTGGCCGGTTAGCTCAGTTCGTTAGAGCATAGTGCTGATAACACCAAGGTCCAGAGTTTGATCCCTGTACCTGCCAGCCGCCAAAAAATAAAAAAAGAAGTTGGAGGTATTTGCTTAGAGGCTCAACCACATCAGTGTAGGCATCTCTACAATTTTCTTGGCTTTTTCCTTATAGGTGCAAAATAGCTGCTTCAGCTACAGGCATTGGAGGAGGAAGAAGACAACGAAGGAGGAGAAAGAGGAGGAGGAGAAGGGGAAGAAGGAGGTCGAGGAGGAGAAGGGGAAGGAGGAAGAGGGGAGGAGGAAGTGGAGAAGGTGGCTGAGGCAGGGACAAAGAAAAAATTTTCCTAGAAGTTCCTGTCGTAGGACCTCTCCTCACCACAGGGGAAGCTGAGAAGTCATTTAGCTTGACAAGGGAAAGGGATTCAGGAATGGGTGCTAGGGTGGCCTGAGCACTGGGTCTCTGCTTTTGGCTCCATTCTGCCCTTCTAGAACTCTAGTCTGTTCCCAAGCACCATTCCTTCTTGGTATTAACCTGACCCCTCATTCTCTCCATGCTAAAAATATCCCCAAAGCAGTAAGTCTGTGTTTCATCCTTGCTGTGTCTGAACCAGGGCCCCACAACTAACGGCCTTCCTCTATGCAGTGTGCAGGCCAAGGAGCATGGGCTTCCTCCACTTCTCCACTTTCTTCTACCTGTGGAAAGACTTCCTGTTCACTGAAGGGCATAGGCCTGTGCTGCTCACTGTGGCCCCAGCATCTCCAGCCACACTAGAATGCACCCTAAACATACCCAGGACGTTCTGTCCCTGTCTTTTTGCTTATCCAATTCCCTCCCCTTGGAATGCCCTTCTTCTTTTTTTTTTTTTTTTTAGGATGACTGGTAAGGGGATCTTAACCCTTGACTTGGTGTTGTCAGCACCACACTCTCCCAAGAGAGCAACAGGCCGGCCCTTGGAATGCCCTTCTGTGGCTCAGTTCATGCACACTTTTCCCATTAAATACGAGATACCCCCATCCAGAAGTGACTTCTCCCACCTCTGTGTCCCCATACCCTTTGGATAATACCTTTCTGGTGGTGTGCACTGTGCTTTCCCTGTGTCATAGTTATCTGTGTAGTAATTGAACTGGCCTGTACAATTTTGATAACAAGTCCCTATAGGTCTTGTTAATTTTTGTGTTCCCATAGGCCTAGCACTGCCTCGTAAAGAATAAATACTCAATATTGTATTTTGAATTAAACTGAAATATTCAGTTTGAGATAACTTATTTACTTTTTCTTTGCATTCCATATATCCATCATACATCCTTTATGTTTTCTGGAAATTGAACCTGAGAATTTTGGGGGTGTGTAGGGTAGAAGCTGGGGATTATAGTAGGGGTTATTATCATTGGACAGGTCCTGACATAGGATAATTCATTGAGTCATGAGTTTTATTTAACTCCTGTCAACAATAGTCTGTGTCTCCACCTCTATCTGAACTGTGGAAACCATGCAAGCCTCAACTTCATCTCACTCCTGTGTATTAGATAGGGTAGTCCAGCTGCAAAACAAAAGAACCAACAATTCCCAGTTAGGATGGCTAAAATCCAAAAGATGCTGAAAGATAAATGCTGGCGTGGTTGCGGAGAAAAAGGAACTCTCATACATTGTTGGTGGGAATGCAAAATGGTGCAACCGCTATGGAAAATGGTCTGGAGGTTCCTCAAACAGTTGAAGATAGATCTACCATATGACCCAGCTATCCCACTGCTGGGAATATATCCAAAGGAATGGAAATCATCAAGTCGAAGGTATACCTGTTTCCCAATGTTCATGGCAGCTCTCTTTACAATAGCCAAGAGCTGGAATCAGCCCAAACGTCCATGATCCGATGAGTGGATACGGAAAATGTGGTATATCTACCCAATGGAATACTACTCAGCTATCAAAAC
>NW_007728835.1:62834-70410 GCF_000696425.1 Galeopterus variegatus
GAAGTTCTTACAACAAGAAAATGGAGGGGACACACCTGGGTGGGAGGGGGGAGAGGGAGGAGGGAGGGAGGTTTCGGTGATGGGACACAATAACTAACTACATTGTATATTGACAAAATAAAAAAAAAGAACCAACAATTATGCAGTGCTTTAAATAATATAGAGGTGTGTTGCTCTCTCATGTTACAGCCCAGGATGGTGACTTTCCTCATGTAATAATCCAAAGACCAAGGCTGATGGCAGCTCTCCCATCCATTAACAGGGATTCTAATAGAAAAACAGTTTCTAGGGCTGGCCCGGTGGTGCACTGCTACAGTGCGCTGCTTGGGAAGCGCGGCGGCGCTCCCGCTCTCTCATGTTACAGCCCAGGATGGTGACTTTCCTCATGTAGTAATCCAAAGACCAAGGCTGATGGCAGCTCTCCCATCCATTAACAGGGATTCTAATAGAAAAACAGTTTCTAGGGCCGGCCCGGTGGTGCACTGCTACAGTGCGCTGCTTGGGAAGTGCGGCGGCGCTCCCGCCGAGGGTTCAGATCCCACGTGCAGACCGGCCGCTCACTGGCTGAGCAAGGAGCGGGGGCAACACCAAGGGTTGCGATCCCGTTGCCGGTCCCGGTCCGGTACGGTGGCGACACTGAGGGTTGCGGTCCGTTGCTGGTCACGAAAAATGACAAAAAGACAAAAAAAAAAAAAGAAAAGAAAAACAGTTTCTATTCAAAGTCAAGAGCAGAGGAAGAGGGATCATGTGATGATCAAAGTCGAGCAGAGGAAGAGGGATCATGTGATGATGCAGAAACATTTTGAGGAGGAGAAGAAAGTCATTGAGATGGTCACACTGGATGTTCTCAATCTTCTAAACAAAGTAGGAGGACATGGGAATCAGAAGACAGGATGAGTCCCTGTAGAAGCAGCAACCGCAGAATTGGAGATGAGACCCTTTCCAAGCAAGGCAGTGCCCCCAGAGTCACCAGGAGCTGATCCAAACAAGGCAAGACCTCTGAGGTGGGTGGGCATGTTCCCCATCAGGACAACCGGTGTCAGCTGTCAGAGTTAAGAGATCAGAGCACCGAGGAAGAAGCAAAGCAGGAAGTTAGGATCTGGATCAGTGGCGAGGGTCAGGAGAGCAGGGGCAAGCTGAGAAGTGGGGAAATGGGCCCGGGGCTTTGTGAACAGAGACAGGGTAGCTTTAATGCTGGGTGTAGAGCAGCTAGCGGTATATGACCAGAATCCAGATAGACTTGTCATTGCTGGGAGTCAAAGGGCAGGGGTGGAGCTGAGGAAAGAGACTGGGGGTCAGGCAGCAGCTTGACAGGGCACATGGTCCACTCAGAGTGGATTTCAGGATGGTCTGTGCATTTTTTTCATGTGCCCTTTTCTGGATCTCCTCCATATGAATTCTCTCAAAGGATAACTTTCAGGTAGAGTAACACCCTATTTCTGTCACATTCCACACAACTACTACAGAGACACCAAAAAGAAGAAAATTATCTTTCTCTTTACCCCAAGACTTTGTTTCATGCTTTCAAGAGTGGCAAATATTCCAATAAGAAACGATTTTATGAAATGGCAAGATAATTCTAAAATTATACAATATTTATGGTTTAGTGGAGAGTAGATAATAGAGTTTGCTCTCTTAAGAGTGCTTCAGAGGATAGGATGTTGCTTTATGCTGCAATTGAAACAGGCAAAACAGTCATAGACTTATATAATGTTTATGTGATTTTTTAAGGAATATGTTCTTTCCTAGCACAGGGCCTTTGAGCTCTGCCTGGAGCTCTATTTCTGGAAGAGGGAACAAAAGTGGACAAAATCTCTGCCTTCTGGGAGCTTACATTCTAATATCAGGAACTCAGAATGGCATCATTATGATGGTTAAACTTTATTTATTTATTTATTTAAAGGTGACTGGTAAAGGGATCTTAACTCTTGACTTGGTGTTGTCAGCACCACGCTCTCCCAATTGAGCCACGGGCCAGCCCTCTGATGGTTAAACTTTAAATTTGGATTAGAAGCACTTGCAACCAAGACAAAAAGACACATTAAGGTTATATAATTCTCACTGTCTGATCAAAGGAAGTATATTATTTAATGGGAAGAGACAAACATTTCCCTTGACATTGAATTCTAGAAGGCTTTCGTTACATAACTCTTTATCTAAAGAACAGGCAATGTTTTTAACAGTTTTATAAGAGATGCAGAAATGTGGCTGTATTTTATAAAAAGTTTACATAAAACCTAAAGGAATGCTATTGGATTGTAACTAAGTAAACGTTTCCATGGAAGGAAACACCAATCATTATAAAAGAAAAATATCTGCTTCAAAAAAAAAGATAGCCAAGGGGCTGGCTAGTTAGCTTAGTTGGTTAGAGCATGGTATTGATAACACCAAGGTCAAAGTTCAGATCCCCATTTCTGGCCAGCCACCAAAACAAAAAAAATGGGGGTCAAAATACCTAATTCTCTCCTTCCAGGTACTGAAAATCAACCAAAATATGTAAGAAAGGGAAAATAAGAACTTCTAAGATATTCTAAGTGTGTTGAGTAGAGAGGATAATATTTAGGCATTCATCAGCCCACAACATCTTGGTGAGGGAAGTTATATACAGACCCTAAACTGAACTTTCTAAACTTGATGTGACTCTGACCCTTCATTTAAACCTTCCTGATGTCGTTGTAAATTGGTTCAGAGTGGAGAGAGGGTATCCTAGAATATGCATAAGAGCCCTCAAAAATTGGTCAATATGTTTTTTTTTTTTTATCAAGATGACCGGTAAGGGGATCTTAACCCTTGACTTGGTGTTGTCAGCACCATGCTCCCTGAAGTGAGCTAACCGGCCATCCCTATATAGGGATCCGAACCCGTGGCCTTGGTGTTATCAGCACCACACTCTCCCAAGTGAGCCACGGGCCTGCCCCTAAAAATTGGTCAATACTTTTGATCTGGCAGTTCTGCTTTCAGAAATCCCAAGGGAGAAAAATGTCCAGGGCAGAATGGGAGGAATTCAAAGCAAATATTATGGCATAGGGGTTGATGGTGTTTGGATGTGTTGTCCCCTCCAAAACTCATGTGGAAATTTGATCCCCAATATGGCAGTGTTGGAAACTGATTGAGTCATGGGGGCGGATCCCTCATGAATGGATTAACGCTCTCCCTGGGGGAGGAGGGATTAATGAGTCAGTTCTTGCTCTATTAGTTCCAGCTTAAAAAGACCCTGGCACCTTCTCTCTCTCTCTTGCTTCCTCTCTCTTGCTTCCTTTTGCCATATGATTTGCTTGTACCTGCCAGCTGCCTGCCACTTTTCCACCATGAGTAGAAACAGTCTGAGGCCCGTACCAGAGGCAGCTGTCCCAGAATCGTAAGCCAAAGAAACCTCTCTTCTCTATGAATCACCCAGTCTCAGGTATTCTGTTATAGCAACACAAAACAGACTAAAACAGGGGTTGTGAGTAAGAGCATTGAAGTGAGATTGTCAGGGTGTGAATTATTTGTGAAATGCATTCTTTGTGAAACTTGCAAGTTACTTCATCTGTCTAAGTGTCAGTTTCCTCATCACTTTGTAAAATGGCAATAAATGTAGTGCCTCCGTCACAGGGGTGCTGTAATATTAGATGAGATAATGAATGAAAAGTTCTACTTAGAGTGCCTGGAATCTAAGGAGCTCTTAATAAAGTTAATGATAATGCTGATCTTGAGAATCTGAAACCACTTCAAGTCCCAAATATATAAAAATAGCCAAGAAAATGCGTGATACGTAAATACAGTGAAATACTGAGTAGCTATTAAGATGATATGTATGTAAACTATCTTTATGTAAGTGAAGTGTGATGTAAAAAGCCAGGACACAAAATAGTTTTACGTATTCATTATAAGGTAATAAGTCAGGTATATATTAAAAATAACCCAAAAGAATTTTTAGAGGTGGAAATAAACTTTAATGTTCTGTTGGTTTGACAGGTAGTGTTTCTAAGGTTCATAGTGAATTCTATTTCAAATAAACCTAATAGTTATCAGTGCCAGATTAGTTTTTTCACCTTTTTGTTGTTGAGTATAAGATACAGCAAAATTCTCAAAACAAAAATTTTACAGTTTAATGATTTATCACAAAATGAATACCTATGTTATTAACCACCAAGTGAAGAAAACGAATGACCACATAGCCAGAAAGCACCCACCTAGTTGCTGCCCTTTCTAAGCATGCATCTTAAAACACTATAATTTTGTTTGTTTGTTAAAAATTTATAGCTGGAATTAAACTATATGTATGCCTTCATGTGGCCTCTTTTGCTCAGCGTTATGTTTGTGAGTTTCATCCACATTTTTTCCTGCAGCTGTCATTTGTTCATCTTCATTGTTGTATAGTATTCCATTGTAATTAATGTAGCACGATATATTTATCCTTTCTACTGTTGATGGACATTTGCCTTATGGAAGATTCTATTTTCCAAAAATGCCACAGCAGTACCTCTCAAAACACATGTTCTTTTTACAAAGTGACCTTGACATTTCTCCTATTAAGAGGTGGAATCTATGTTCCCTCCCCTTGAACCAGGTAGGCCTTTGCTCTGCCTCAGCCAATAGAGTACAGCAAAAGTGACCTCTGAGGCTAGGTCATAAAAATGCCATGTATTTCTGCCTTGTTCTTTTGGGATTATTGCACTTGGGACCTACCACCTTGCTGTGAGAAAGCCCAAGCTACGAGATAAAGAGGCTACATGCAGGTGTCTTGGCCAACAGACCCACCTGAGTTCCTGGTCAACAGTCAGCATTAACAGCCAGATAAATGAGTGAACACCATTTCTAATTCCAGGCCCCCACTACTGAGTCACAGCTTTTGAGTCTTCCCAGCAAAGGACAGAGACATTGTGGAGGTGAGACAGGCTATCCCACCTAAGCTCTTTCTGAATTCCTGACCCACAGTGGTTATTTTATGCCACTAAGTTTCAAGTGGTTTAAAACATAGCAATAGTGTCTGAAACAGGGTTGTATCCACTTTTTAGCTATTACAAATACACATTCATGTGCGTGCATTTCTTTTGGGAATATATAGGGGTCATAGGTTATGAATATCTTTAACTTTGGTAGATAATGCCAAACTTTCTCCAAAGTGATTATACCAATTTTGACTCTCACCCACAGTATATGAGAGTTCTGTTCCACATCCTCACCAACATTTGATATGGTCAGTCTTTTTTTTTTAATTGTACACATTTATGAGGTACAGTGTTTTGTTTCAATATATACATATATTGTATAATGATCCACTCAGGGTAGATAGCATATCCATCAGTCTTTTTTAAATTTCAGCCATCCTGGTGAATGTGTAGCAGTATCTCACTGTTGTCTTAATTTTTATTTCCCTGATTTCTAATGAGATTCAGCATTTTAAAATACGTGTATCTGGCATATGGTTATAAAAATATTCTTTCACTTTATCTTCTAGGAGCTTTATTATTTTGCCTTGCATATTAATAGCAACAATTCTGGAAGGTACTGTGATGTTATTTTGTTTGTCTTCCCTCAAGTCACCTTTTGCAATTATGGCCATTTACATCCTATCCTAATCCAAGATGAGATAGAGCAGTGAGAGAAGATCTAACTCTTGAATATTCTCTTGCACCCAGAGCATAGAAGTTTTTAATTGTGAACCAAATGATAAAATCAAAATCCTAAGGCCTTAAAAGAATAAAGCTATTTATTCTTCAAGCACCTTGATCCAACTAAGTACTTTGGATCCCAACCTCTACAGAAGAGGTCTGAAGCTACCTGTTACTCATTCAGTCTAGTCTCCCCAACTCAGCCCTCTCTTCTTCTTTTTTTTTTTTTTTTTTTTTTTAAAGATGACCGGGGGCCGGCCCCAGCCCTCTCTTCTAAACCAAGTTCCACTTAAAGCTGTGGCTCTTCACGTTTCTCATTGTGACTGCCAACCAAACACACTTTACCATTCCCAAATGGCCCTTGTGGCCAGGACAAGGTGATTAAGAGGAATGTCTCTTCCAAACTCTGGATCCCTAGATTCAGGAGCAAATATGAGCATGTTAGTTCATTTTAACTGTTACATTAGATATTTTTATCTTGGTATTTGGGTTCCCCTGGAAGGATTAGGATGGCTTCTCCTCTGGGGGTTACTACATGTGGAATTCCAAGGTAGATTTCTAGCTTGCTCTTCTCAAAGCCGTAAGGCCAATTTCTTCCTAGTCAGGACAGACAAATGGGAAAATCTGTTCAGTTACCCTAATGTTTACTGCTGCACAGACTCCATGAGTCACTCACTTCCTTTCTCCTTCTTCTCTTCCTCCCATTCATCTTCCTTCTTGCTTATGACTTCTCCATATTGCTAAAGGCTTTGTCTCTTTGCCCAAACTAAAAATAAACAAATTGCTATTAAATATCCCCCAATCGAAAAGAATTTCACCCTCATGCATTACTTTCCTTAAAGATGTTCAGCCTCCATCTCGCATCAGTGTAAAAACTTTCTAGGGCCAGGAAATGCAAGAGAGAAAAAGAGTCAGAACATAGTGGGAGCATAACATGCTCACAGAAAAGGTTGTAACTGATTAGGATGAAGGTGGTACTGATGAACTTTTCCCCAACAAGGCAGCCCTGAAGTGCTTGGATGCTCACAGGGGCCCTCACCTCCTTCCCACCCCAGCCTCCATAGGGAGGGCATTTCCCAGGGTAGCGGAATGGGTGCTGATTGTATTATGCTAGAGAAGAGCCCAGAAGTTCAGTTTTAATCACTCATTTAGGGAATAGTATTGCTACTGCTCTGAGGGACTCAGTCCCCACCAGCCCTGTCTACTGGCCAGTACAATCAAGAGTGCACCCTGGAAAGAGAGCAAATTGCTTCTCTTCAGTGACAGCATGATTGATAGTTATACTGTTCTAGCCTACATATCAGAATCACCTAGGTGAGGAAGAATGGATAGGAGTGACTCCCGTGTGACCATAAAACAATAGCACAGAAAAGCAGCAAAAGACTCTTTCCTATTTGAGTTTTTTGCTTACCTTGTTCTGTTGTGCACCATTTCAGTGTACCTGCATAATCCATATAATCCATATGCCCATAATTTTTTATAGCTAAGGAGCCTCTTGTTGCCTTCTATTGGTGCTTAAGTAAATTATGAAAACCAGGCTGGCCAGTTGGCTTAGTTAGTTAGAGCACAGCCTTATAACACCAAGGTCAAGGGTTTAGATCCTTGTACCAGCCAGCTGCCGAAAAAAAAGAACTATAATTTAAAAACAACAAAACTATCATTTATTCAGTCTCTATAATGGGGCAGACACAATACTGCATATTTTATATATATTATTATATTATCTCGTGAAATTGCTATAATAATCCCAAAGTGTACATGTTGTCTCTATTATAATGACAATAAAACTGAGGCTCAGGAGAATGAGATTCCAATCCAGTCTATTTGACATCTAAATTCAAACTCTTGGCTCTTCTACCAGTTCATCTGTTCATGAGGCATTGTTTTTGGAAACCTCTTAGGGATAAAGGCGGGGGTAATTGTCAAAGGCCTCTTCCATTTCATAACGTTCAGCATATATGCCCATTTTTCCTTATCTC
>NW_007728835.1:70901-109013 GCF_000696425.1 Galeopterus variegatus
ATCTAAATTCAAACTCTTGGCTCTTCTACCAGTTCATCTGTTCATGAGGCATTGTTTTTGGAAACCTCTTAGGGATAAAGGCGGGGGTCATTGTCAAAGGCCTCTTCCATTTCATAACGTTCAGCATATATGCCCATTTTTCCTTATCTCACAAGGCCTCTTGCCCACCCATCTTTGTTTTCTCCATCAGATGAGCCTCCCTCCCACCCGGACCCTCCTTAGTCCTAGAGACCAAATGAGCTAGATGAGTCATTGCTTGAAGCCACAATGGAAATGCTCTGTGTTCCTCCTAAAGAAATTTTATCCAGCACCTTGGCTGATTTTTTCGCTTCTATCAACTTAATTGTTTCTCCTTTCTCTGACAAGAAAATTTCTGTTCCTACAAAGTAGAGATTAGAGGGAATTTCCTCTAACTTCTTTCTTGGGTTAAGACAGAGCTGACAATATCTGGGAAGTTTCAGTAGTTCTGGGAATGATTTTGCTTTCATAGTCTTTGCTTGTCTCAGCCCCATTCCCATCTTCAGGGCCTTTGCCCCCTTTTAGGGGTTCCTTCCTCCCAGGTCCTTGGTGGCCAAACAATGCCCTTGGGCTGTCCAACAGAGGCCTTGTTGGCAGGACACACCCAGTGCTCTCTGGCCCATGGCCTCTTTCTCCATTCCAACTCATACATCCTGGTCCTGTGGTCAGGTATTCCCAGGTCCTTGGTGGCCAAACAATGCCCTTGGGCTGTCCAACAGAGGCCTTGTTGGCAGGACACACCCAGTGCTCTGGCCCATGGCCTCTTTCTCCATTCCAACTCATACATCCTGGTCCTGTGGTCAGGTATTTTCAGGAGGCAGCAAATAACTTGAGGACTCTGCTTTTCAGATGGACCCTGGACAGCTCTTGATCTCTTCCTTATCCTGGGGCCTAGAACTTTCAGGGAAAGACAGGATGAACCTAAAGTGAGATCTAAAAGCACCAACAAGAACATGATAACCAGTAGAAAGTGGTGTTGGCCCCGAGGAATGGTTCACAAAGAAGAGCTTGCAGTGAAGGTAAAAGAAGAAATGGCACATTGGTGAGAGCCAGGAGAATTATTGCCTTGCTGGGCACTCACTCTACAGCCCCTGCCCAGGAAGCAGAGTAGGACCTCATCTTTGGTGCCAGACAGGACAGGACAGAACAGAAGATGCTCGGTTCTTGGATGTGGCTAGGAAGGGGCCTGGCTATCTCTCTCCAGGCCTCAGTGCTAAGGGGTTACCATAGGAGAGATGCTAATTAAAACAATGGAATGATTCCTGTTATGGATTGAGTTGTGTCTTCCCAAAAGTCATGTGTTGAAGTCCTCACCTCCAGTACCTTGTAACATGACTGTATTTGGAGGTAGGGTCATTAAAGATGTAATCAGTTAAGATGAGGTCATACTGGCCTAGGGTGGGCTTCTAATCCAATATGATTGGTGTCCTTAGGAAAAGAGTGCAGGTAAAGAGATACACACACACACACCGAGAACACCATGTGAAGATTTGAGATATGCTGCCATAAAGCCAAGCAACTACCAGAAGCTAGTAGAAGGGGCTGGCCAGTTAATTCACTTGGGAGAGCGTGGTGCTGATAACACAAAGGTCAAGGGTTTGGATCCCCATACTGGCCAGCTGCCAAAAAAAAAAAAGTGCCAGCATCTTGATCTCAGACTTTTAGCCTCCAAAACTGTAAGACTATAAATTTATGTTATTTAAGCCTCCCAGATTGCAGTACTTTGTTATAGCAGCTGTAGCAAACTAATACAATTTGCTATGATGAAAAGGAAAAGGTGAACTAGGGTTAGTTTATTTGTTAGAAAGTTGAAGTCCTGCAGCAAAAAAGTGGCCTAAATCTCAGTTTTTCTAGGCAACATGCTCCTCTCCTCACTTTTTTTTTTCCAAAAAGAGAGCGACCTATTTAATCTAATGCTTCAAAAACAAAAAAGTACATGAAAATGAAGTGTGATGGAAAACAGCAGTGTGCATGGATCACATCTACTAATGGAGATTTCTAAATAAGGAAAGATGCTGGTGTCAAGCAAATTTCAAGAAGACAGATATAGCTGAGGAATTTCCACAGGGAGAAGCACTCGTGGTTCTCAGAACACTATGGCCTTGGAGAAAGCCACAGAATCCATGGCCATGGGCTATTTCCATGGTGAGACTTCTCAGAAACATCCTTAGGAGGACGCATCAGCTTCTCGGCCTTCAGGGGTTGGGAGGGAGGGGCGCTGAGCATCATCTTTCTTTTCTGGGGGCTGCAGCCTTATGGACAAGCTTCCAACCTGAGCTACTTCCAACTTCCACAGGGAGATTGGGAGCAGGAGACATGGTTCCACTGCTTTTCCTCTGGCACCAAGTGCACCAGCAAGGCAGCCATGGCAGTGAAGGGAGAGGCGGCTGGCACTGCATGCATGTTTATGTGTCTTGGCTGGATGTGGGAAGAGACAGAGAAGTTCTAATGAAAAGATCTCTCTTCAGTCTTGTCAGGGTGTCTCCCCACTGTCTCGTGATTGGGCAGGACAGAAGCCAGAAGTCAAGAGGATGGAGTTTCCCGTGTCTTCTCTCCTACTCCATGACTTTTAAAGAATGGAGCTTAACGGTCTTCTAAAAGATAAGAATGGATTGGGAGAGGAAGAATTTAGAAACTAGGAGGCAGGACTCACTTTACCATCTTTTCTATTTTGCTCCTATCTTTTTAGTGCCTCTCTAACCAGATCAGAACTCAGGGGGATTCACTCTCCGGTTCAGAGAAACCCAAGCTTCCAGAGGAGAGAGGCAAGCCGTCATTTCCTATTTGAATTACTTGATATCTCTGTGGGATGGCTGATGAATTTCTCTTGCCTTGTCTTGACTCTCATGTGGGGCTCTCCCAGCACTCAAGATATGTGAACTCTGAGCTCTAAAAGAGTCTGTTCTTGTTTCATAGGCTGACATCTTCGCACACTTGCTTTGCTTTAACCCCTGATCTTCATAAATTGACATCTTCATCATTGTTCAAAGCTCATAGACTAACATCTTCATTCCTCCCCAAGGCTCTACCAGTAGCTCCCAAAACAACTCTCAGTTTTTATTGAGACCAGAGTGATAAAGAGGCGTGTAGTAGAAGCATGCATAAGAACTCCACTCTCAAAAACAGCATGCTACGTGAAATAAGCCAGATGCAGAAGGACAGATATTATGTGATTCCACTAATATGTGGTACCCAGAATAGGCAAATTCATAGAAAGTAGAATAGGGGTTACTAAGGGCTGAGGGGAGGGAGAAATAGGGAGTTATTGTTTAATGGGTACACAGCTTCTGCTTGGAATGATGAAGAAGTTCTGGAAATGGATGGTGGTGACGGTTGTATAACATTGTGAATATACTTAATACTACTGAATTGTACACATAAAAATGGTTAAAATGGCGAGTTTTATATTATGTATATTTTACCACAATTAAAAAGAAAATACCAGAGGTAAAACCAGCATTCTGTACTACTAATCCAACGTAATTACTATTCTTTCCAAATTGTTAAGATTAGCATCTTGGGCAAATTATGTTAGATTATTTGACTGATCTTTTTACTGGTTGCTTTAAAATAAGTTCCTTGTTTTCTCAAAAAGAAGAATTCCATTCTCAGTCTCAGCTTCCTCTAACAGTGCCAGAAACAGCCAAAGGATTTACTCTGTTGGGTTCCAGAAACTGTCTTTTCAATTCCACCCCTAGAGAACATCAGACACAAGGTGCAAGTATGGGTGTGGGAGAGTGTTTGAAGTGGGGCTGGCACCTCAGAGTGCCCACTGCTGCCTTGAGCACCCACTGCTGCCTTGCTTTCCCAAGTCTGTGTCTCCTTCTGCCCCTTCTGTCGTGGTACTGCTGACTCCCCCTTCCATCACACTGCTCAGGCTCTCAGGGGGGATGTGGAGATGAAGGGAGACTGGGTTGCTGACAGTCACTCTCATGCTGTCCCTACCAGGCACAGAGCACCAGCCAGCCTGCAGAGGGAGCCTGGGCGCTGATCTGCCAGGCTCCCAAATGACTGATCCAGGTGGCTGAGATCAAACAGTTCTGGTGAGCTGTCTCTCCAAACACTGTTTGGTTGGAACAATTATAATTATACCTTCAATTATGAGAACTATAAAGAAAACTAAGAGAAAGAATTCAGAGTACCAGGAGACTAAAGAGAAACCAGCATAGTAGGTGGAGAAAGTCAGGGTTGCCACGAGAGTTCTAAATGCTGGAGAGTGGGAGAAGAAAAAAGAATCAGAGAGTAAAAAGAGGCTTTCCCTAAACATTAGTGTTGGGCTGTCTTCCAGGGAGAGAGAGAGAGAGAGAGAGGAGAGAGAGAAATGTGGAGTAATGCAGGAGGGGAGGCTAAAATCATTGACTTTAGGTAGTGGAAACTTCAAAGAGTAAGGGCTGTTTTGATCTAGAACCACGAAGTAGACCTGGAGACCAGTAAAGAGGAATTAGGTGAGCTGAGGATTAGTGGTGAATGGGATGCCAGCTGGGCTGATAACAAAACCTGGAACAAAGGATCATTCAAAGTCTGGTTATTGTGTTTAATGGTGCCAAGCCAAAGATAGTAATGAGACTTCATTTATAATTACCTTTCTTTACATAGCTTGTTCTCTGGGTAGCGTAGTGCTTCTGTTGGGCTGAGCAGGTATTGCTTTGGGGGCCCTTGTGGGGAGAGTAAAGATGAAGAGCTCTGGATTCCTGGGACAGAGGCAGGATCCGTATCCTTAGGAGTGAGTTTTCTTTTTCCTTGGGTCTTGCTAAGCAGTGGAAGTTTACCCCAGCTGGAGTACTGAGTTTTCCTACATGGGGCCTGTTAACAGTCTTCTTTTCAGTGATGGTTAGAGAAAATTAATACAGTCCCCTCTTACTCCAACCTAGGCCAGACCAAGACTCCACAACCTTCACAAAGTATACAGGCAAAGACCTTGGATCATTGGTGACTTGGGCTCCTCATCCCTCAGTGTAACTCTAGGTCAGAAAAAGAATATCATATAATAGGATAACAAGCCCAGAAACCAAGAGGGCCAATGGAAGAAGTTGAAAGACAGAAATTATAGGAGTGCAGAATTAGGGCAAGAAAGAAAGCCTGGGAATTCCCTAGATTATCACTACTAAACTAGGTCTAGATGCATAAACTAAACTAGATGCATAATAGTTGTAGTAATAGTAATAATAGCAAACACTTAAATAAAATGTTCTTACATATGTTAACTTACTTAATACAACAACTCTATGAGGTAGCTACTGTTGTCATTTACATTTTATAGATGTGGAAAAATGAAGCACAGAAAATTTTAAAATGTAAGCTTAGAAAAAAGAATGTAAGCTCCAGGAAGGTAGGATTTTCTGTATATTTTATTCACTGCAGCTATCCCAGTGCCAGGCACATGTTCAATAATTATTTGTCGACTTAACAGTTAATTGATTCAGGATGATGCAGATGGTATGGCAGGGCTGGGATAGGAATTGAGGTTTGATGGCTCTAGAAGTCCCACTGTTAATTACTGAGCCATGCATCCTAAATGCTGTTACAGGAGATGAGTTTTGTGTGTCTCTCAGCCTGAGTTACATCTGCTCGATAAACCCTGCCCTTACTCTCAAAGCTGACTATCTGGGGGAACACTCCCTAAATCATTTTATGAGGCCAACATTTCCCTAGAACCAAGAGATAAAGACATTACAAGAAAGAAAACTACAGACCAATATCTCTCATGAACATAGATGTAAAAATCCTCAACAAAATATTAGCAAATCAAATTCAACCATGTATAGAAAGAATTATACACTATGACCAAGTAGGATTAATTCCAGGTATGCAGAACTGGTTTAGTATCTAAAAATTCATCGATGTAATCCACCACATGAACAAGCTAAAGAAGAAGAAATCGTATAATCATATCAACTGATGTAGAAAAAGCATTTAACAAAATACAATACCTATTCATGATTAAAAACTCTCAGCAAACTAGGAATAGAGGGAGAACTTCCTCAAGTTGATAGAAAAAAATTCTACAAAAACCCTACAGCTTGTACTACTCTGGTGGGGGATATTGATAATAGGGTAAGCTATGCATGTGTGGGAACAAGGGGTACAAGGGAACTCTGCACCTTCCTCTCAATTTTGCTGTGAACCTAAAACTGCTCAAAAAAATAAAGTCCATTGCCTTGGATAGGGAGACTTGATATTGTAAAGGTGTCAATTCTCCCTAGATTAATTAATATACAATCAACAATTTTTAACATGACAAAGTGATACTAATGCTTAACTGAAAAACACACTTAAGTGGAACAGATAAAAAATTCTGAATGAAGAATAATGAAAAGGGAACTAGCTCTTCCAGCTATTGAAATGTATTAAAGCATAATTATAAGTTTGAAAGGGTAGGAGTCACATGGAAATAAACAATGAAGCAGAGTGAAATTTCCAAAAGATTTTTAAAAACCCCAACAACCTACAGCTAGCATCATACTTAATGGTGAGAAGCAGCCCTTTCCTACAATCGAGAACAAAGCAAGGCTGTTCTTTCTCACCACTCCTATTCAACATCATATTGGAAGTTCTAGCTAGTGCAATAGACACAAGGGAATAAAAGATATATGGATTGGGAAGGAAAAAATAAAACTCTTTTTTTTTCTCAGAAGATGCAGTATTACCTATGTGTAAAATCCCAAAGAATCAAATAACATTTTCTCCAGATATTTCAGATTGTTATTTATTTATTTATTTTTATTTATCTTAATTGATACATTGCAATTGTATGTGGTTATGGGGTACAATCTAATACATATAAAAGCTGTATAAAGATCAGGTCAGGGTAGTTAATGTAACCATCATCTTATGACTTTATCATTTCTATGTGGAGAAAACATCCAAAAGCCTCTCCTGTAGCTATTACATAATATAAAAAATTTACTGTTAACCATAATCACTCTACTGTGCAGTAGAACACCAGAATTTATTCCTCCTATCTAATTGTAGTTTTAATTACCCATTGGCCAACCTCTCCCTGTTTTCGCTTCTCCCCATCCCTCCCCAGTCTCTGGTAATGATTGTTTTACTCTGTCTCTATAATACCAATTTCCTTTTATTTAAAAATATTTTTTTCAAGGGCCAGCCCATGGCTCACTTGGGAGAGTGTGGTACTGATAGCACTAAGGCCACGGGTTCGGATCCCTATATAGGGATGGCCGGTTTGCTCACTGGGTGAGCGTGGTGCTGACAACACCAAGTCAAGGGTTAAGATCCCCTTACCGGTCATCTTTAAAAAAAAAAAAAAATGTGGTATATGTATACAATGGAATACTATTTATCCATAAAAGAGAATGAAATCCTGTCATTTGCAGCAACATGGATGGACTTGGAGGTCATTATGTTAAGTGAAGTAAGCTAGGCGCAGAAAGACAAATACCACATGATCTTATACATATGTGGAACCTGAAATATATATATATATATATATATATATATATATATATATATATATATATATATATTTCAGGTTCCACATATGTATAAGATCATGTGGTATTTGTCTTTCTGCGCCTAGCTTACTTCACTTAACACAATGACCTCCAAGTCCATCCATGTTGCTGCAAATGACAGGATTTCATTCTCTTTTATGGATAAATAGTATTCCATTGTATACATATACCACATTTTTTTTTTTTTTTAAAGATGACCGGTAAGGGGATCTTAACCCTTGACTTGGTGTTGTCAGCACCATGCTCAGCCAGTGAGCAAACCGGCCATCCCTATTTGGGATCCGAACCCAGGGTCTTGGTGTTATCAGCACCGCACTCTCCCGAGTGAGCCACGGGCCGGCCCGTATATACCACATTTTTTTTATCCATTCATCCACTGTTGGACACTTAGATTGATTCCATATCTTGGCTGTTGTAAATTGTGCTACAGTAAACACGGAGTGCAGCTATCTCTTTGACATACTGCCTTCATTTCCTTTGGGTATGTACTCAGTAGTGGGATTGCTGGATCAAATGGTATTTTTAATTTTTGAGGAGCCTTCATATTGTTTTCCATAATGACTGTACTAGTTTACACATCCACCAACAGTGTGCAAGGGTTTCCTTTTCTCCAGATCCTCACAAACGCTTATTTCCTTTTGTCTTTTTTGATAATAGCCATTCTAACTGGAGTGAGGTGGTATCTCATTGTTGTTTTGATTTGCATTTACCTGGTAATTAGTGGTGTTGAGCATTTTTTCATATGCCTGTTGTCCATGTGTGTATATTCTTTTTGAGAAATGTCTATTAAGATCCTTTGCCCATTTCTCAATTGGGTTGGTTTTTTTTTGCTGTTAATTTCCTTATATATTCTTGATATTAACCGCTTGTCAGATGTACACTTTGCAAATATTTTCTCCCATTCTGTGGGTTGTTTCTTCATTCTAGTAACAGTTTACTTTGATGTGCAAAAGGTTTTTAGTTTGATATAATCCTACTTGCCTATTTTTTCTTTATTGCTTGTGCTTTTGAGGTCTTATTTAAAAAATCCTTGCCCAGCCCCATGTCATAGATCATTTCCCTTATGTTTTCTTCTAGTCGATTGCTTTTCTTTATACAACCAATAAACAATTGGAATTTGAAATTTAAAAAATTATACAATTTACCAAAACAAAGCACCAAAAAAGTGAAATACTTAGGTATAAATCTAACAAAATATGTATAGGGTCTATATAGGGAAAACTAGAAAACTCTGATGAAAGAAGGTAAAGAAGATCTAAATAAATTTAGAGATAGTTCATGTTTATGGATTGGAAAACTCAGCATTGTTAAAATATCAACTCTTCCTAACTTGATCTATAGATTCAATGAGATCTCAACCAAAATCTGTTTTGTAGGCATTCACAAACTGATTCTAAACTCATCCACTTTTATGTAAACTAAAGTTTACATAAAAAGGCAAAAGACATAGATTAGTTGACACAGTATGAAAGGAGAAAAATATAGCCCGGTTGGTTAGAGTACAGCCTTATAACACCAAGGTCATGGGTTCAGATCCCTGTACTAGCCAGCCACCAAAGAAAAAAATTTTTTAAATAAAAAAATTCTAAAAAAGAGAAAAATAAAGTTGGATAACTCACATTATCCAATTTCAAGACATACAATAAAGCTACATAATCAAGACAGCATGGTATTGGTAAAAGAATAGACATGTAGATCAATGGAAGAGAATAAAGAGCCCAGAAATAGATCCGCACAAATATAGTCAATTAATCTTTGATAAAGGAGTGAAGTCAATTCAATGGAGAAAGAATAGTCTTTTCAACAAATATTCAATAGTTGGAATATATGCAAAAAACATGAACCTAGACATAGCCCATTTTACAAAAATTAACTCACGGTTGATCATAAACCTCAATGTAAAAGGCAAAACTATAAAACTTCTAGAAGAGAACATATAATAAAATCTGGATGACCTTGGATTTGTTGATGAGTTTTTAGATATAAACCAAAAGCATGATCAATGAAAAAAGTTATTAATTGGACTTTATTAAAATTAAAATTTTCTGCACTGCAGAAGACAGTGTTAAGAAAATCAAAAGACAAACCACAGACTTGGAGAAAATATGTGCAAAGCATATATCTGATAAAGGACTTGTATCCAAAATATACAAAGAACTCTTAAAACTTAATAATAAAACAAACAATTCAATTAAAAATGGGCAAAAGGTCTGAACAGACACTTCAAAGAATATATACAGATGTAAAATAAGCATATGTAAAGATGTTCAATATCACTTTTATTAGGGAATTGCAAACTAAAACAATAATAATATTCCACTACACACCTATCAGAGTGGCAAAAAATTTTTAAAAATAATGGGCCGGCCCGTGGCTCACTCGGGAGAGTGCGGTGCTGATAACACCAAGGCCCCGGGTTCGGATCCCACATAGGGATGGCCGGTTTGCTCACTGGCTGAGCATGGTGCTGACAACACCAAGTCAAGGGTTAAGATCCCCTTACCGGTCATCTTTAAAAAAAAAAATTTTTTTTTTAAATGAAATAAACAATGCTAGTAAGGATGCAAAGCAACAGGGGTTATCATTCACTGTTTGTTAGAAATACAAAATGGTACTGTAACTTTGGAAGACAGTTTGGCAGTTTCTTACAAAGCTAAATATAATCTTACCATACAGTCCGGAAATTGTGCTCCTCACTATTTATCCAAATGAGTTGAAAATATGTCCACATAAAAATCTGCACATGAATGTTTATAGTAACTATAGTAACCTTATTTATAATTATCAAAGCTTGGAAGCAATCAAGATGGTCTTCAATGTCCTTCAATAGTTGAATAAACTGTGGTGCAGCCATACAATAAAATACTGTTCAGCAATAAAAAGAAATGAATTATAAAACCATGAATAGACATGGATGAATCTTAGACACACATTGCTAAGTGAAAAAAGCCAGTCTGAAAAGGCTACCTGCTGTACAATTCCATTATATGACATTCTGGAAAGGGCAAAACTATAGCAATGGTAAAAATATCAGGGGTTAGTAGGGGTTTAGGGAGAGGAAGGAGGGCTGACTAGATGAAGCACCAGTATTTCTTAGGGTAGTGAAACTATTCTGTATGGTACTATAATTGTTGATACATAACACTATGCATTTTTTAAAACCTATAGAACTTTACAGCACAAAGAGTGAACCTCAATATTGCAAATTTAAAAAAATTATGTAGAAAGTCAGGGGGTCCTAAGATGGATTGCAGAATATGACAAAATTATCTGTATTACAAATGTATGAAACAATCTCAGTAAAGAGGGAGGGGTAAAGGTGCTGATTTAGGTGACTATGGGAATGAGAGGAGTCTGTAAGGTTAAAGGTAAAGGAAAATGTTTATAAACATTGTACTGTAGTTGATAAAGTTGTTTCTGATGAGAGTTTGTGCTGGCAATTCTGATGCTACAGTAATGTATACTGGAATTAAAAAACTAAGTAAATAGTGGATTACGGGAGCCATGTTCTCACTGTTGGACTGGGAGTTTACAGATAATAGGTAGGAAACTAGAATGACCCATGTGACAATGGATTAGAGTTAGGGACATCAGTATGAACTCATGTTTAGTTTAATGTTGATAGAAGTGGTTACATATAGAAATATTTATAGATATGTGTATGTACTCGAGTTAGTGTGTACACATATATTTCCTTGCTTTGTCAGCCGAGAGAACCTAGAAGCACTGACACCTCAGTAGCAACAAGCACACCGAGTACCTACATCTTGGTTTCTCATACCATTCTCCAATAAAAGAAACCAGGGCTCCTTGAAGAAATGGCTGATCCTAGGACTGACTGGGGAAATACACAAGATAAACCTGGAGCATCTTGCAGTGTCAGAAAGTAAGGGTACTAAAGAAAGTCCCCCTGAAAAACAAACAAAAACCCCCATAATAATGGGGGCATGCTGAAAGGGACACTAGAGCCAACTGAAAGAGTTCCCAATGGCCAAAGCTGGAACAATTTGAGCAAGAAAATTAAGTAGTATATTGGATTATAACCCAGGGAATAAAATAGGTTTCCTTATAAATAAGTCCATTAGATATAAGTAAATTATTAAATAAATAAATAAATGAGAGGGAAGAGATAAATCTCCCTAGTAGAAGAAATACAAATGATCTACGTAGATACTCTGCTGTCAAATAAGTGGAACAAAACCCTGCACTCCTTAAGTGTGAGTTGTGCAGAATGACTCCCCTCAGAAAAGTACGCTATGGAAAGGTGGGGGCGGGGGGGGGTGAGTGACTTCAGTGGACAATTCCAACAAACACTATGTCAGCCAGGTGATCGAGGTCAACATCAACAATGATAAATCATGTTGACCGTATGTACCCCTAATATGACGTAATGAAAATGGTATTTTACCTCTTTGGACCATAAGCCCAGTCTAATTATGAGAAAAGCATTAGGCAGATCCCAGTTGAGGGATGTTCTACAAAATGTCTGATTCCTCAGAACTATCCAAATCATCAAAAACAAGAAAAGTCTGAGAAACTGTCACAGCCAAGAGGAACCTAAGGAGACATGATAATTAAAGGTAAAGTGGTCTCTTGGTTGGGATCCTAAAACAGAAATAGGACATTAGGAACAAACTGAAGAAACCTGAAAGAAGTATGGACTTTGGTTAATAATAACATATCAATATTGGTTTATTAATTATAAAAAATCTATCATAATGTAAAATGTTAATAAAAGGGGAAACTGTGTGTGGGGTATATGGGAACTCTCCATACTGTGTTTGAAATTTCTCTGTAAATCTTAAACAGTCCTAAAAAATAAAGTTTATTAAAATAAAGTTTATTTAAAAACAAACTACTGCCTATCTGCCTCCCTAGATCCTCCACACCAGGCAAAGTGGGGTGGAGTTGGGGGAGGAAAACTTTGGGGAGCACAGACTGGCAGTTCCCAGGGAACAGACTGAACTTCAGGTTTCCAGTTACCAGCGTGAAAACCCCAGCCCAAGGCAGCACATTCTCCACACTGGCAGGGCTGGTGCAAATGAAGACCCAAGGAGATGTTCTCCAAGGGTGGCTGGCAAAGTGTCACCTGACAACCCTGGTCCACTGTGGTCAGAGGCGCACAGTGCCTGTCCTGGCGACTCTGGGGTGGGCTCTTCACAGCCTGCCCTTCACATCTCGGGGTAGGGGCTGAGAGGCTGCCTTACCTGGTCTCCTTGGGCTCTTGGCTGTAGCCTCCGAACTGCCAAGCTCTGCTGGGAGTTAGTCTAGGGGAGCACAGACTCACCACCCCATCCGACCCGCTCTAATCCTGAGTGAAACATGAGGCAAGGTTGAGCTCAGAGGTTAGGGGCTCACTGTGAAAAAGAGGGGGAAAGGAGAGCTTTTTCTGTGCCCCCAGTTCAAATCCACCATTGGGAGGGTGTGCTCTTCTCTCTCTCCTTGGTGCGGTCAGAGGGAGGGAGCCGAGTGCCAGCCTTCTAGAAGCTGAGCAGAAAGCTGCAGGGATTTGTAGGAGGAGAGAGTTTTGGTGTTATAGCATGATCTGGGCTGGGAGAGTAGGGTGACTGCATAAAGCTTTGTGGGGAGGGGAGTGCAACATTAGCATGAGGGTCCTAAGCCCAGAAATATCCAGGGAACTTGAAGAGCCCCCATGTTTTTGTGGCAGGGGAAAGACTTTGTCTTTAAAGTGGGAGGTGCCGGCTACCAGAGAGCCGGTTTGGACGGGTGGCACGTGCGCTCTGGAAAGCTGAGGGCTAGCATGAGATGGACCTCTCTGGAGAGAGAGAAGGTGGGGACCAGGACCCCACAGCCTACTAAAAGGCACCATAGGGAAGGGTAGAAACAGCCTGAAACTGGTGTCACCTCCCCCATCAAGTGCCAAGAGCCGGCAGTGAGGTGTCAGATCAAGGCCAGCGGGTGTCTGCGCTGGCCGCGCCCCATCCTCTAGCTTTACGCACGAGCTTGGCTCGCCTTCTGACCCTGTGAGGAGGGCAGGGAAACTCCAGCCACCTCTCTTGAGGACAAGACTTTTTCCACAGTCATGGGGCTTTCTACCAGTGGCTCCCAAGGGCAGAAGAAGCCAGTGGTCAGGGCTCTACTTTAGGGTGAGAGACAGGCTGGAATGGTGTGGCTGGTCCTGAAGAGGGGCGCACAGCCTGGCTGGCGGGTGGCAAGACCTCTGAGTTAATGTATAATTGTGAGCAGATGGCAGGGGCTGGCGGCAGCCTGGGGCCTGAGCCCAGCTAATAAGGGACAATTAGCCTCAAACCTGGTGGAGGCGGTTGAGAGAGTCAGACAGTGAAGGCAGATATTTGCTCCACAAACAGTCTGGTGCGCTGGGCAGAGGACTGAGTGGCTGAGCCTTTGGGCTTGCTAGGCCCCCCTGCCAGGGCCTTTTCCCTCTTTTCCCTCCCCCCATCACCTTTGGGTCGAAAGCCTCTGTTTGTTCAGACCCAAGAGCAAGTTGTAAAGGCGGAGGGAGAGGGTAGTTTATGGTGGAAATCACTGCCACCACCATCTGCCAGGGCTTGTCCCTTCTCCCCCCTGACACCCCTATCTCCACCCTCATGCAGCTGTCTATGGGACTGGCTGGTCAGAAAATGAGCCTTGAGCCCCTAGATGCAGGGGCAGATACAGGAGGGAGGGATGGGACAGGAAAGGGGGACTAAGAGTAAGGCTACCACATGCCTTCCTGGGGTCCTTCTCTCCACCAGGCATGGCTAGGTAGAGTGACCAGCAGTCCGCAACTGTCCTGGGATGGAATGGGCTTTACGGGGACTGGGGCATGTGCTGTCCTGCCTGTGATGCTGAAACCGCCTTCTGCACTCTCCCCTGTGTCCCAGGGCTCTGGGGCAGCCCAAGAAGGCTGGAGGAGGCTGGAAGAGAAGGCGGGTACTGCCCGGGTAAGGCAGAAAACCCACTTCTGTGATACATTTGGCCTTTGAGAACAAGAGTTTCCAACCTTAGGATCAAGCTGAATGCACATCACCCACTCCCACCTCCCCCAAACCCAAAGCATTTACCAATGAAATCCATTCCGTCCTCATCTCACTTCTGGGTACAGTCTTATTGCCCCACAACCTGCTAATTTCACCCTGACTTCTGTGACAGTTTCATAGAATCAGAGGCATGGAACGGACCCAAAGAACTTTCCATATAGGCTCCTCCACACCCCCGAGGGATCAGCCCAAGACCTTTTTGGCAATAAAGCCTCCATCGCTGAAGGCTGTGTTTCACTTCCAGCATCGACCCACTACAGGTACCCCTCACCCCACCAATGACCCAGATAACCTGTGGTGTCTTCGGTGAGAACAGCAGTGTCATTAATGACTTAGAGTCTAAAAGCACCAAATCTCTAGTGGAACGGAGCCTGATAACATCTAGAGAAGGAAGCATGAGAGCCAGGCTGTGCAACTTATAAACGCCCCACGCGCCTCTGACTCCCCTCAGAGACTCACTCCCACCGACTCTAACCACTGTCACTCAGTGTGCCGAAGTCCAGAATCCCACTGTTTCCAGGTGGGAACTCACTTTTTGTGTCACCTCAGTCAAAGAGCCCATTGGAGAATTGGTGAGGACACTCTGGGGAGACTGGTGCTACGCGACACACACTCTTCTCCATTCTCCCTTATTCTCTCCGAGTTTTAGGAGCCAACTCACTCAGGATTTAGGCATCAGTTTATATATCCATTTATCTTTTGTAGTAATACACACATGACTCAAAAGCCCAGGCATGTGCATCCTGGCTGGGGAGTTCTGGAAGCCACGTTTGTACTTCGGTGCAGTCAAAGCCCTAGGGACACAGTCTGAAGCTCCCCATCTTCCATGTCCCCTGTGCTCTTCAGGAGTATTGACCCCTGCATGGGTACACTCTGGGGTGAGGGGCCTGCATGAGAATGGCTCTGTACTTGTGTCAGGGTGGAAGTACACGAGGTGGCTCTGAGGACTCCCCATGGAAGGACACACTGGGTCACTGGCTGTAGTTCGCCCTGCCTCAGGGCCAGTGTCAGTCAGCCCATGCACACCTCCCTCCTCCTCTCTCCTCTGCTCATGGCCTGTGACATCACTGGCTGTTCCCAGAAGGCTGCCCTCTGCTCCTGAGCACGGGCTCTCTGTAGCTCTGGACCCCTTGGCAGGACTGAAGCAGGAGCAGAGTGGAGGCTGTTGCCAGGACCAGACCACCACCACCCCTGGAGGCTGCAGGGGTCTCAGGAGCCCAGCACAGGAGACTGAGACCTCCCACTGAAGCTCCCACCTCATTTCCTCCACTCAGGTAGCTGCTCACCTGCAGGTTCATTGTCTGCTCTGCCTCCCATGCTGTCTCCATGCCTTTGTGTAGCCAAGCCCAACTTTTCTCCCCCTCTGTCTTTGCAGCTGCCCACCCTCCTGTCTCTTCAACCCCTTGCCCTGCTTTTCCATTTTGTGAGCACCAGTTATTTTTTCAGAGTTAAAATGAATATTGGGAATGTGTGGTGTGGCTATCGGGAATGGGGTTTCTGTTTGTGAGCTGGGGCATGATGATTTTAGATTTGGAGACTATTTAGGTTTGGATATTAAACCTGCATCCCCTCAGCTCTTTTGAGCTCTGGTCAGTTAGGAGGACAGAGTTTTATCCAGGATTCAGGGTTTGGCTGATATTCTGAGCTCCTCCCACCCCCTATCCTGGCATAGCCCTTTTCATTTCCAGCTTGACTCTCCTCTCTCCATTGTTTTGGTGGCAATTACGCAAACATGAAGCAGGGGTGGGAGTAGAAAGAGAGAGCCCCAGGATTAGGAGCCAGAAATTTTGGCTTCTGGTGAGGAACTGGCTTCTAAACTGTGGGTTTTACTCTTGGGCTGGCCCCTGACTTGTGGCAACCCCAATCTGTGCTTCAGTTTTCTATTTGGAGAAACCTCTGCCTTCCTTCCCAACTTTCTGTAAAGATGAGAGCTTGAAGATCAATGTGTCTCTGCCTGCCTATAAAGGAGTGAGTAAAAGCCAGTTTAGCTACTGAACTTAAAAAGTAGGCTCTGGATTCCATGCTCTTTGCAATTCATTGTTGTTTGATCTGTGCTGGTCTCCCCTCCCCGGGTGCACTGTAATGTGTTGAAGAGCAAAGACCGTTCATTCCAAACAACCAGAAATGTGCTCATGCTCAATATCTTATTTAGTAAATAATTGTGGATGAGTTAACTGAACCCAGATGGCATGGTTATTACAGGAAAGTTCAATGCATTAGCAGCTCCTTGGGGTGAACTCCAGCCCTGCCAGGGTTCCAGGCATGAAAGGAGCTGCTTCAACTCCCATTCATTGCTGAGTAAAGCAGGAAAGCCATGGTGGCCCGTGACTTGTGCCCTTGCTACTCAGAGACTCTCTGGTGCTCATCATGGCTTCTGTGTCGATAGCAGACAGCCCTCTCCTGCTTGTCATTCCCTCCCTTCCATATGTCTTCAACAAATGTTAGTGGAATAAACGAGTGTCTGATCCTAGAAAGGTAGCCTCTGAGAGATGTGTCCTCCAGGAGAAGCTTATTCATTTCTACTTCCAATGTGTGGGGCCGAAGCCCCAGTGCCTGGGGGGTAGAGCTGAGCCCCAGGTCTCCCCAGACACTTCCTGGAGAGTGTAAACAGGAGCAAGCCCTTCCCCTGAATTGCTCTGAAGGAAGCATTCAGACTGGTGGTCTGGAGAACCTAACCATGACTGCCTGATAGTAAAGGCAGAGCTCTGAACTCGGGAACCCCTTGGTTTCTCTGGCTCCAGTACATCAGCCAGGGCTGAGAAGACTCATGAGCGGTCAGGGACAACAGTTGTCCATTTGGAAAAGGGAAAGCCTGAGCTTTTGGAAGCATCATTCCTTCCTACCTTCTTGATCTCCTGTAATGGATGTGTGGAAAATGCCCCTCATCAACTCCTTATTAAGACATCCAGAAAGATCCAGTCCTCAGCCAGCCATGTTTTAGTTCATCGCATAAAGGTTTAAGTAAAGAGAATTCAAATTTTCTAATTTTAGCCAACCTACCGGCAAATTTTAGCAACCTGACCCTCTATCACAAAACACTACATCCTAAGACCCTTCCAAGCAAGAGACTTCACCTGAATAACTCCCTATTTTTGCAGGCTCAGCCCCCAAACTGGAAAAGGAGCTCTTAGAAGGAACTCCCCTTCTGAGTCTTCCCAGTGGCCTCCTGTCCTTCTGTGGAGGGTTGTCCCGGAGCATGGAGCAGGACGGTAAGAAGCTGGGAGAAATGGTAAGAACAGGGAGGAGCATGGAGACAGGGGAGTATTTAACGGCTTTGCTTCCATCAACACGGTTTCACCTGCCATTGGCCGAAGTTCTGGGGGAAGCTTTTTCCAGTGACTCCCTTCCTGCTCCTCCCTGCTTTCCCTTAGATCAAGACAGTCAGTACATAGGGCCAAGGAGCAAAGATTCACCCATGAGCCAGCTCAGACAAAGTGTCATGTTTCGAGGAGCCTGGGAGCAGAGGGGGAGCCGTCTACTGGGAGAGGACTTTACGGTGGGGAGCCAGGCTGGAGGGGCCTGAGTGACCCTCTGCCCAGGTGGGTGGGTGAGTGGGGAGAGGTGGTGTGTGGATGCCTTCTTCTCATGCCCAGGGATCAGCAGCATGAATCAGCTGGGGGGGCTCTTTGTGAACGGTCGGCCCCTGCCTCTGGACACCCGGCAGCAGATTGTGAGGCTAGCAGTCAGCGGGATGCGGCCGTGCGACATCTCACGGAGCCTAAAGGTAGTGTGACAGGACCTTCACCCAGTGATGGGGACAAGCAGCAGGGAGAAGGGGCCCCTTTGAAGGCAAGAGTCTGGGACTATTGCTGACTCTGAGGGCCTTTAGGGTTTGGGCTACTTTCTAGAAGACTCTCTTGGGGATTGGAAGGGGAGCTTCAGGCCCCCAAAGGTGAGGCTGGACTCTCAACCCCATGGCCTGATCCAGTTAATCTCACTTTGCCTTGTAGACTTGTTCTGTTCCAAGGACACTCACCCTCCTTCTGCCCATCATTTCTCACCTGTCCCTGCTTCTCACCTGACTCAGGTATCTAATGGCTGCGTGAGCAAGATCCTAGGGCGCTACTACCGCACAGGTGTCTTGGAGCCCAAGGGTATTGGGGGAAGCAAGCCACGTCTGGCCACACCCCCTGTGGTGGCTCGAATCGCCCAGCTGAAGGGCGAGTGTCCAGCCCTCTTTGCTTGGGAGATCCAACGCCAGCTTTGTGCTGAAGGGCTTTGCACCCAGGACAAGACTCCCAGTGTAAGTGCCCTCTCCTCCCTATGCTGGGGCTGGCAAATAGGCTGTCTGGGGAGAATAGGATCCCTTCTTTCTTGGAAATGTGGGCTTCCCAGGCTGGGGGGCAGGGCTTCTGGGCTCTTCTGACCCGTAAGTTTCACTTCTGGTAAGTGGTGATGGTGAGAGAGGTCATAAGAAGGCAGAGGGAGGAGGCTGCCCTTGGGAATGATGTGTAGGTGGAGACAAGGGCGAGAAAGGACATTGCGGGAATAGCCTCAGAGGGCAACCCTGGGTCTGTGCACCATGTCCCCACTTAGCACCTGACACCCCCAGGTCTCTTCCATCAACCGAGTACTACGGGCACTACAGGAGGACCAGAGACTGCCCTGGGTACAGCTCAGGTCACCAGGTAGGTCTTGGAGTTGGCTCCGGAGATAATCAGAGCCAAATCCTCAGGATTTTATAGTTCTCAAAGCTTGTTCTCATTCTTTCTTGGATCACCCTCACAATAACTCAATAAGGAGGGCCTGGCACCGAGTCTTATTATCTCTTGGCAGAAGAAAATTGAAGTTCAGGGAAATGAACCTGGTCACCAAGGTTATTGGTAGCAGCCAGTTATTGTCAGGTCCTGGAAGAGAATCCAGGTCCCCTAGCCCTAGTTTGCAGGATGTGCTGAGGAAGAGGCAGGGTTGGGTCTTCCACACCCTCCTTCTGCTCATGCACAGCTTCTCAGAGCATCTTTCATGTTCTGTGGGATACTTGGATCAACTCTACTGCTGTCTCCCCCACAAAAACTAAGCGTGCACCCCACCATGGTATTGAGCACACTTCCTACCAAAGACCCCAGCAGTAACCTCCAAATAACTGTGAATGCCCCACCAGCTTGGCTCTGCTCTACATCCATGATGTCCCCTGACCACAGCCCCAGGGACTCGGGGACCCCATCTGGCCAGAGTTATCACCATCACAAACCACCACAAGCCATTATTCTCCTTTGCAGCTGTTTTGGCTCCAGCTCCTCCCACTCCCCATGGTGGCTCTGAGGTTCCCCGGGGACCCCACCCAGGGACTGGCCACAGGAACCGGACTATCTTCTCCCAAGGCCAAGCTGAGGCACTGGAGAAAGGTGCAAGGCTGGGTTTATGGTGGGTCAGAGGGTCCTTGGTGTGACATGAGGCAGCAGCCCTGAAGCCTGTGGGCAAAGGCAAAGGGATGCAGATTGTGGGAGGCACTGCCTTGGGAGGGAAGGTAGTTCGGGGTTGTACCTGGTGGGGAGTGGGGCTTTAGAGGGAGACCCATGCCTTGCTCCTCTCTCCATGCTCTTACTATGTGAGCCTTAATCTCTGCAGAGTTCCAGCGTGGGCAGTATCCTGATTCAGTGGCCCGTGGAAAGCTGGCTGCTGCCACCTCTCTGCCTGAGGACACAGTGAGGGTGAGTGAGCTCTGTGACATGGTGTGCACAAACCACAGGAGGAATAGTTTGCCAGCCATGGCCTTGGGTTCTGATGAGGTGGAGAGAGGGGCAAGAAAGTGAAAACAGACTTGTTAGGAGCAAAAATCAGAGACGAAACCCTCCCCGTTCCCCTCCTTCTGAGTGCTCTTCTCTCTTACCCACCCTAAGCCTTTGAGTTGAGGAAGAGGACAGAGAGCAAAGACCAGAGCAGGGAGAGAGGACGTCAAGTCTGAGGAAGGGTTTGCATTTGGAGTCCAAGCCAGGAACGTGTGGTGAGAGCAGCAGGTGCCAGGTGGCAGAAAGCACATCCAGCTACATTGTCCCTGTGCTCCCTCAGGTCTGGTTTTCCAACAGAAGAGCCAAATGGCGCCGGCAAGAGAAGCTCAAATGGGAAATGCAGCTGCCAGGTGATTTCTCTGCACATCCATCCATCCATCCACCCACCCATCCATCCATCCATCCATCCATCCATCCATCCATCCATCCATCCATCCATCCATCCATCCATCCATCCATCCATCCATCCATCCATCCATCCATCCATCCATCCATCCATCCATCCATCCATCCATCCATCCATCCATCCATCCATCCATCCATCCATCCATCCATCCATCCATCCATCCATCCATCCATCCATCCATCCATCCATCCATCCATCCATCCATCCATCCATCCATCCATCCATCCATCCATCCATCCATCCATCCATCCATCCATCCATCCATCCATCCATCCATCCATCCATCCATCCATCCATCCATCCATCCATCCATCCATCTGCCATCTGCCCACACACCCACTTATTCATTCATCCACCCACCCACCCACAAAACATTTACTCAGCACCTCCCATGTGCCAGTCCCTGTGCTAGATGCTGGGTGCACACAGTCCCTGCTCTTAAGGGCTGCACTGTCCCAAGTACCATCACTGGGATTTAATCCTTCTGTCTCAGTTTCCCAAGGCCCTGCCCTAGGGAGGAGGGCAGTTTAAGGTTATAACATCCACCTCCTCCCACCCCTGCCCAAAATTGCTGCCCTTTCTAGAACCTCCCTGCTTCTAACCTCCCTGCCTCTTGCTGTATTCCCTCCGCCCCCAACCCCAATTCCTCCCTCTGAATGGATCCACTCTCATCTTGTAGGTGCTTCCCAGCGTCCAACTGTGCCAAGGGTTTCCTCAGAGATTGTCTCTGCACAGGTACTCAGGAGGCGAGGGAGTTTGTGAACTGGGAAGACTGAAGGGCTGGCTGACTCTCCCATTTCTGGTGATGGCCTCAGCTAGGATCCACAACTCCCTAAGGTCCCAACAGTGCACACTTCTATGGTCTGCTATGTGTGTGGCATCCTCTGAAGTTGTGCAGGATACAGTTTGGGTGGCAGGCAGCCCTGGAGTCCCAGGCCTTCTCAACAGGTGGCCTCACTGGCAGCTGAGGGTCTCCTCTTGCTTTTTCTTGCAGTACCTTGGCAGTGTGCCCACAGCAGCCCTGCCTGCCCTGGAGCCATTGAGTCCCTCCTGCTGTCAGCTGTGCTGGCAGACAGCGCCAGATAGGTGTCTGAGTGACACTCCGCCCCAAGCCTGTTTCAAGCCCTGCTGGGGTAAGAATTCAGGCCAGGTCTCAATCCTGCAGGGTATGGGGAGGGCTGATTGGCTCCTTGACCCACAAGAGGGTGTGGATCTCCAGTTTGGGTCACTAAACCTCAATACAGCTTTCCCCATTCCTTGCATTGTTCACAAATTGGGGAGACTAGTACCCACTGAGTGTATAGTACTCATTTAAAGGGGGTGGGACTGGGATTTGAGTGTGCATATCTAGGGCGGGGAACTAATGTCTCAGTCCCTCCCCCTAAGTGATTTTGAGGGGTGGGTGGCAGCAAGAAGCCCAAGCTCCCCTCTGACCCTGCAGGCTGCTTGACTCACAGCTGAGCTCCCCGAATTCAGTGCTGCTTTTCTTTCTTGCCTTTCTTCCCACGGCTCCCACTGGCAGTCTTGGTGCCCCTCAGGCGCTGCTCTGGCCTGGCTCCCCACTGTTGGAAAGCCTGGAATGAGGCCAGAGGCCCAGAGTGGGAAGGAGATGGGGTAGGGAGGATCTAACACCGTCCTGCCCATTGTCTTTTGGTGCCCCTCAGGCGCTGCTCTGGCCTGGCTCCCCACTGTTGGAAAGCCTGGAATGAGGCAAGAGGCCCAGAGTGGGAAGGAGATGGGGTAGGGAGGATCTAACACCGTCCTGCCCATTGTCTTTGGCATCTGCCCATGCAGATTGTTGCTCCTTCCTCCTTCCTGTGGTTTCTCCCTCGTGTGTAGACCTGACCTGGCCCTGGCTCACTGCCCCTCCTGTGCATCCTCTGACTGGACAGGCCAGAGAAGCGACACCCACCCACTTCTCACACTGGCCTTAAGAAGCCTCCACTCAGCAGTAATAAAAACATTTTTTTATTAGCAGTAGTTTCTGTTGTCCACTATGTTTTTTCCCATGAGCACCCATATACCCACTCCTATACTTAACAATTATAAACAGTTTGCCCTGTCATATCTATCTATCTATCTATCTATCATCTACATATATATGTATGTATCCAATATGGGGGGACAATCTGTACAGCATTGTCTGAAAACAAGCCATTCACTTCAGCCACAGAACCAACATTGGTGATAGAAGGAGTTGTCTCAGCCCAGCCCATGGCTGAGCACATTCAAGCAAAGGACAGCTGGCCACTTGTTGGGAACCGGGCATAAGATCGCATGTGTGTGTGTGCACATGCGTGCACACTCATGCCCACACATCTGAGTGTGTCTATGTATTTATGGAATGCTAAGGAAGAGATTCTGCATTAAATGACCTCCAAGGTCCTCGCTCTCTGAAGAGTGTATCGCACTGCACATCCTTGGCCTGTTCTTAATGTTCTCTAGGAAAGGAGATGCCTTAGTCTAATATTTTCAAACTTCACCTGTCACCTATTGGATTAAATAATTCTTTTAAATTATCTTATATCTCTTGTGGAGAAATATACTTACAAAAACTTAAAGTCATTTTCCTCTAGTCAAACCGAATCTCTCTTGTGTTCCAGTTTCAGTCTTCTCAATGAATTTAAATATCTGGCATTCATTTGGGGCAATTTACCCAAAACGGGGGACAGGCATCACTGTCGGTATTTGAGAGCATTTTAGGAGGCATGTGGATACTGCCTTAAATAATGAGTCAGAAGTGAGAAAATTATTCCCTTTTCCACTCCCTTTCTATTCTGATTGCATCAAAGAGAAAGTGTCATTTTGGTCCTAGTCTCTAGGTTTTTCTGACTGGTAAGGGGAGCGCAACCCTCGGCATGGTGTTGTCCGCACCACGCTCAGCCTGCGAGTGCAGCGGCCATCCCTATATAGGATCCGAACCTGCAGCCTCGGCACTACCAGCGCCGCACTCTCCCAAGTGAGTCACAGGGCCGGCCCTCCAGTCCTTCTTTAACACTTGCTGTTCTCCTTTTTTTAACAAAGGGACAGGGAACCTCAGATTCTGAGCCTTGGCCAGAAGGGAAGGGAACTCTAACTAGGATTTGATAACAATACTTTGTTTTCATTGTATTTATTTTTATGGTCACTTTCTATTTATGGCAAGTGATTCTGGTTTTTCATTTTATGATAGTGATAAAAATCTTCCTTTCTAAATTTAAGACTATTTAAGAATCTCTGTCAATAAAAACATTGATAGAGCAGATGGTAGGTAGACAAAGGTCAAAATCATGAAGACAGTGCAAGAATGACAGACATTTTGGAAGTCCAGCTTTGATGGAAAGAATAGTGGACACTAGAGTCAGGAGACGAGTCAGAGGCCTAGCTCTGTTTTGTGAGTCATGGCACTTTGGGCAAATCACTTCAGCTCCCTGCATAAGATGAGAAGTGATAGAGGAAGTACCCACCTTACTGGATCAAAGGTGATGCTAGAGTGGAGAAGTTTGGTAAACTGTGGTAGGGGATGGTGAGAGGGTGGGCTATATAGGCATAAGGTGTTATTGCCATTACCCTATGCCCATGAGATTAACAATCCTTAATTTTTCTAGACTAAAGGGACATTTAAAGTCACATCTGGATTTTTGAATCCTGCTGGGCCAGGCTGACTCCTCATGGGGTCACTGGGAAAAGTCTAGTGGTCTGGGTGGTGACAGGGGGGAATAGTGGAAGACCTGGTCACTATTTGGTCTTCCCTCTCCTGGATAAAACTTAGAGCAGCCTGGGGCCTCAGTCTCCACCCTCATCCAGACCCCTCCTCTATACAGAGTCAAGATGCACACAAGGGGCCGGCCCGTGGCTCACTCAGGAGAGTGCGGTGCTGATAACACCAAAGCCACGGGTTCGGATCCTATATAGGGATGGCTGGTTGGCTCACTGGCTGAGTGTGGCGCTGACAACACCAAGTCGAGGGCTGAGATCCCCTTACTGGTCATCTTTAAAAAAAAAAAAAGATGCACACAAGGGGCCGGCCCGTGGCTCACTCAGGAGAGTGCGGTGCTGATAACACCAAAGCCACGGGTTCGGATCCTATATAGGGATGGCTGGTTGGCTCACTGGCTGAGTGTGGCGCTGACAACACCAAGTCAAGGGCTGAGATCCCCTTACTGGTCATCTTTAAAAAAAAAAAAAGATGCACACAAGGGGCCGGCCCGTGGCTCACTCAGGAGAGTGCGGAGCTGATAACACCAAAGCCACGGGTTCGGATCCTATATAGGGATGGCCGGTTAGCTCACTGGCTGAGTGTGGCGCTGATAGCACCAAGCCAAGGGCTGAGATCCCCTTACTGGTCATCTTTAAAAAAAAAAAAAGATGCACACAAGGATCTTGGGGGTGGCCCATGGTGATGTATTGTTGCTAGAAACAGGTATTTTGCTAAACTGGGTAGGAAAAGTTGTGCAACAGATATTCTTTTCTTGGATCTTGACTCTGGGGTTCCTGTTCTGTTTAGTGCAGTAGTTTTTCCTGGAGGATTTAGATTTTAGTAGGTGGCATCCCATTGACCTGGGGAGGGAAGAGAAAACAGAAATCTTTAGCAGTCAGTCATTTGCTGATCTAGGGGAGGAGAGAGAATAAAGTGATTTGTCTCATTCTTGACTTGTGTGAAGTTAATTTATAGGAAAAGGCAGAAAAATTATTTAAAAAATCAAATTAATGGTGCAAAAAAATCCTCCCATCAGAGTTGAGAGGGAGACTGCAGTGAACAGGAAAGATTTACTGAGAATTTGATCCGGATTAGAGAAGACTTCTGATAACATCAGAGTGTACTAGGTGTCATGCTATTTACCAAGCATTTTACATTCATTGTCCATGTAATCATCACAACAATCCTACAAGATAGATACCCTCTTCCCATTTCACTCACAAGAAACATGCTTTGAGAAGCTCATTTTCTCAAGGTCAGACAACAAGTTTAACTAATAAAAACCTAATTAGAACCCAGGTCTGAGTCTAGAAATGAGCTCTTAACCACTATAATACACTGTCTACTAGAATGTCAGACTTGGAAGGAGCCTGAGAAATTTAGTTCAATCCAAACTCTTCATGGAATAGATATTTATTTATTTATTTATTTTTTATTTATTTATTTATTTATTTATTTATTTAGATGACCAGTAAGGGGATCTTAACCCTCGATTTGGTGTTGTCAGCACCACGCTCAGCCAGTGAGCGAACCGGCCATCCCTATATGGGATCTGAACCCGTGGCCTTGGTGTTATCAGCACCGCACTCTACCGAGTGAGCCACAGGCCAGCCATGAATAGATTTTTTTTAAAAAAAAAAGGAAAGAAAGAAAGAAAAAAACTGAGGCCCAGTGGAATTTCATTTTAGTTTTATGAATAGATTTTTTTTAAAAAAAAAAAGGAAAGAAAGAAAGAAAAAAACTGAGGCCCAGTGGAATTTCATTTTAGTTTTCTCAGTTTAGCCATAGTAAAGGGTTTGTGTAGAAAACCGGTAGAAGACTGGGGAAAGAAAGGAGTGAGCATACTTGAGGATCTATATTTGGATTCAGATTATCATTTAACCTTCACAACACCTATGAAGTAGCTATTGTTCCTGTTTTATGGATAAGGAAACCAAGGCCTTGAAATGTCAAAGCAATTTCCCCAAGGTCACAGAGCTAGTAAGGACCAAAGCTTACTAGCTCTTGATTCCAAGTCTGATATCAAAACTGAAGTGTTTTCTACAACATCCTTGTAACTTTCTGAGCCAGGAAAGCAAGGTCAATTGTAAGGGGACAGGGCTAAGAGCAATGATGTGCCCCAAAGAGTTGTGAATGGGGAACGATGAAAGGGAAGCAGCGTGTTAGGAAAGCAAATGATGTGGAGAAGAGATTGGATGGGGACAGTCTGGCAGCAGGGAGCGCTGCTGGGGAGCCCTGGAAGCAGTGCAGGCTTTAGGGGAAAACCCGAGAGCCAGGTGGTGGCAATGGTAATTACGAAGGAGCAAGCACTCGACAGGTACTGTCAAGGAAGAGTCCAAGAGTGTACAGGGTTCGATGAAGGGAAGGAAAGGGAGGATGGAGACATGGTGCTGCAGGCTTGAGTCTGGACATCTGGGAGAATGGAATGCCCGAGCTGGCCCTGGGGATGGCAGAAAGAAGAGAATCACCTGAGGAGGGGAGCACGAGAGGCTGATTTCAGCTCTGCTGATTTCAAGGCACTGGCAGGATGAAGGCAAGTCAACTGTCTATCAGGAAGTTGGAGAAGGATGAAGTTAGAACTCAGGAGAAGGGTGAAGGCTGAAAATAAATATGTGAGAGCCATCAGTACCCCAGGGATCCAGGGGGCTAGGGATAGAAAGTGCATAGGTAGAAATTGCATCTTTTTTTCACCTACACACATCCTCAAAGTCACCTGTTTTCTCTAAAAGTAGGGTAAACTTCTAGATCTTAACAGAGAGAGAGTTCACCTCACCCTGTCCCTTCCAGGCTTGCTTGCAAGCCACACGTGTCAGTGTGGGCCTAGCAAGAAACCTAGGTCCCATTTCTTCTCCCCTCTCTAGCAAGTCCAAGTTTAGAAGCCCACAAAGAACAGCACAAATTTGGAATAAATGTCTGGAGGTGATCAGACTGTGGGACAGAAGTGAGCCTGGGAGTACATTTTGGTCTTACCATCACGTCTCCCCACCCATCCCTTTCCTCTCAGCTCCTGCTCCCCCAGCCCACAGGCCCTTATCCACTCCCCCTTACCTAAAATTCCCAGATACACTCTTTGGTAATGTCTTCACTGTCTGCCAATAGGGTGCCACTTCTGTCAGCTCGCATGTAGAAGCCATTGGGTGCCAGTACTGTGAGCAAGTTGCTCCCCTGAAGCTCTATACAGAAGTTAAGGGCAAACTTTCCCCAAGGGCGAAAGGTGCCAAAGGATGTGATTGACCAGAAGGATCCACCTTGTGCTGGGGAGGGAAGAGCTCAGGTCACCAGGGGCATTGGGAGGGGAGTGGTCTAGCAATTCAGCCTTCCTGGAGGCACACCACTCTCCCCTGGCTGCCTTATCCTGCCTGTGTTGGCAGGTCCTTCTATGGAAACGCAGGAGGGCCAGTGGGGATTATACTGGTTTCTGTACTATCAATCCACTCTGGGGTCTTAAAGTGTGAAAACAAACAGAAACCCTGTTTTGCCTTTTATGATGAGCAGGCCCCGAATGGCAGGCCCTGGAGTCTGAGCTGGGGCTAGACTGTGAACCTGGGGCCGGGAAGAGGAGCCACTCACCCTGGAAGTGGTAGATGCCCTGGTGGCAGGGCAATAGGTGAATGCAGTCAGGTTGATCCATATTGCACTGTATGAGGTCATGTTTTGATGAGGAGCCCACATACCCATACCTACCTCGCAAGGCGAGGAAGGGACGGTTGGCTAATCGAATCCCAAATTCCTCATTTGGGCCTGAAAGAAATAGGAAGGAGGTATCTGGATGGATGCCTCTAGATGTTTTCCCAAATGAAAGCAGGAGAGAGAACACTAATTGGAGAAGGGTGTTATCAGTATTTCAACATTTAACGAATACATACTACGTGCCAGGTCTTAAGCTAGGTGTTTGTGAAATGTTGGTGAGAACACCTAGCACAGTGTAGAGCCCAAGAAATTGTAAAATTCATCCTTCCCTTGAGAAGTATTAATCTATTTAATCCTCAGGACAGTCCTGTGAGGCAGTAGGGAAGGTATCATCTTCATTTTTATAGACAATGAAACTAAGGCTCAAAGAGGTGGTTTACTCAAGTGACGAAAAAAAATTCAGTGACTGAGGGAATATAGAGACCCAAATCTTCTGACCCTAACTCCAGTGCTCTTTTTTTCCCTTAAAATCATATTCCAGCTCCCTCTAAAAGCATCCCTCACTTGGAATAACCTGGCAGGGGGTGCTCAGCTCACCCGGAATGGTGGCATTGGCCATCAGCAGGCCATTGGCTGCAATGCCCAGGAAGCGCCCATTGGAGGATTGCAGCATGATCCTGCCACAATTCCAGTGCACACGGAAGAAAGTGTCAGACTCCAGTGGGTGCCCATTAGCCATCACTGTCCGGTGGCGCCTCTGGAGACAATATCGGGAACAGAGATGAGGAGTAAGGACTGACAATCTCAGCTTTCTACTCACATTTTTACTCCTAGACCCTCTTCCTACATCCCACCCACCAGCCTTTTTTATTCTCCCAGAGTATGCTTTATGCTCTCAGATCCTTTTCAGAAGACATGCTGTGGCCTCTGCTCTCCCACTTCCTCCAGTCTGTGCTGTATCCCAAAGGACAGCATAAGAAAGGGACCAGGATATCATATTGTGAGAAATAAACCACAGCCCTGACTTCAAAGTCATTTTGAAATGGACACAAAACTGAAAGATAAACTATAAAATGTCTAGAAACAAACATAGAGAAATTCTTTGCAACATTGGGGTAGGTAATGATTTCTTGGGGGAAAAAAGCAGTAATCATTCAAAATATCAACAAAATAAAAATTAAAAACTTGTAAAAGTCACCATTAAACAAATGAAAAGGCAAGTCACAGATTGTGACAAAACATTTACAATACAGTATATATATTTGGCAAAGAAATTTAGAACATATAAAGATCTCTTACAACTCAATAATAAGACAAGCAACCCAATAACAAATGGGCAAAAGCTTTGAACAGACACCTCACAGAGAAGATATACAAATGGCCAAAAAGCACATGAAAAAATGCTAAAAATGACTAATTATAAGGTAATGCAAATTAAAGCCATAATAAGATACCATTACTCACCTATTAGAGTGGCTAAAGTTAAAAAGACAGACAATATCAAGTGTTGGTAAGAATATGGAGCAATTAGAGCCTTCATACATTACTGCCAAGAATGCAAAATGGTACAGTCACCTTACAAAACTGTTTAACATTTTCTTATAAACACACACCTATCTTGTAACATAGTTCTACTCCTAGGTATTTTCCCAAGATAAATGAAAATATAGGCTCACAAAAAGACCTGTACACATGCTCATAGCATCTTTATACATAATAAACCAAACTGGAAACAATCTGTAGTGGATTGAATTGTGTCCCCCCCAAGTTTAAGCTGGAGACTGGATTCCCACTGTGACTGTTAGGAGGGTGGAAAATCCTATTATGATAATTGAAAGGTGGGGCCTTGAAGAGGTGATTAAGTTGATGGTTTAAAGGTGGCCCTGGGCGTGGTTCTGAGAGCTTTAAAAGGAGAGGGCATGAGAGACTATCTCCATCTCTGCCCTGCCATTTTCTGCCATGTGAAACCCCTGCATTGCTGTAAAGACACCACCCAAGAAGACCCTCACCAAATGTGTTCCCTGGACTGTGGACTTCCCAGCCTCTGAAACTATAAGCAATAAATTTCACTTTTTTTTTTTTTTTTACAAATTACCCTGTTCTAGGTATTTTGTTATAAGCAACAGAAATGGACTAATACACAACCCAAGTGTTCATCAACAAATGAATAGATAAACAAATTATGTTTATGATTATGAGTAGTAGTATAGAATACTACCCAGCAATAAAAAGGAATGAGCTACTGGTATAACTTCACAAATAAATCTCTTTTTTTGTCCTTTTTGAGACTGGCCGCACCGCGCTCAGCCAGTGAGCACACCGGCCATCACTATACAGGATCCGAACCTGCGGCGGGAGCACCGCTGCGCTCCCAGCGCCGCACTCTCCCAAGTGCGCCATGGGCTTGGCCCACAAATAAATCTTAAAAAAAAATTTTGTCAAGAGAAAGAAGTATACATACTGTACATACTGTATGATTCCATTTATACGAAGTTCTAGAGTTGCCAAATCTAATCCATAGTGACCAAACACAGATCATTGGTAGCAGGGGTGGGCAAGGGTGGAGAGACACTGAAATACTGACTGGAAAGGGGCAAGAAGGAATTTTTGTGGTGATGGAAATATTCTCTAATTTGTGGTGTGATTGTGGCATAGCTGCTGGGGTGTATACCTCTGTCAAAACTTAATTTTACACCTAAAATGGGTGCATCTTATTCATATAGTAAACATGCATAGCGCACAAAATATACACAATTTACATAATTTATACATGATATATGTGTATCATATAATTTACATAATTAAGTTATGTCTCAATAAAATTTTTTTATTTTTAGGAGAGGTTCCATTGTGTGAAAATGAATGTTAATTGACAAGGGACTCCACAGCTCACCTCCACCATCTGGTCATCTGCCTGAGGAAAGAGAAAGTGTGCCTAGAGAGGGAGAGCTCAGAGCTTAAGGTTTCTCTTGCTCAGAAAGCCAAGGTCTCACCTGTACTAGGTAGTAGCCACTGGCCGAACAGAGCTGCAAAGTGGGGCTCTCACTGTCACATTCAAACTGGAATAAGGACATCGGGGTTATGTGCTCAGAGGCAGCACACACTTCAGCATCTGCAGAGGAAGTGCATGTCAGCAGAAGCCCAAATCTGGCCTCACCCTTGGCCTCAGCCCCTCTTCCACGCTTCATCACTGGCCTTCCCTCTACTTTCCCCTCTCAATCTTCATCACATTATATTGGACCATAGTAGTCTGGAGATGACCCGGGTGACTTCCCCTAAAAGCCCATATCCCTGATTTTCTGACCTTTCCTATGCCACAGAGATCCCCTTGGGACCCCAGGATCATGCTTATGAGTAGGTTCAAAAATCCTTGCTGATCTCGAACATACTTTCCTCTTTTCAGCAGCCAGCCCTTCCTCCCTCCATGGCTGTGTTGGACCCAGCACTTGCCATAGATGACCGAGATGAACTTCCGAGTCTTTGACCTGAGGCTGACCCAGGTGGGACAGTGCTGCAGGATGAACCACTCCTCACCCCTCACAGGATTGGAGCCCAGTCCCAGGAGCAGATGCGTGCCCTGTGGATATAACATGCCTCCTTCCCCATCGCACAGTGCCACAAACCCTCCAGGCCGCACTTGCATGTGAAAAGCTGTCTGTGATGAGGGTTGGGAGACCAGCCGGTCTACATGGGACAAGAAGTGGTGTGTAGAGGTCTCCAGGTGGTAGCATCCATCTTGGAAATGCAACAGGAAGCCACATTCCTCCAGGCAGGGGACTGCTGCGTCCACCCAGATGCGACCCACGGTGGGGTCGGCCCGAGCATAGCAGTGATGGATGGGGCTATAGAGGATCACATGTACATGCAGGGCTGGCTGGGGGGTCCACATGTGGTAAGCTGAGAGGACCCGGGAGCTGCAGAACACAGCCTCGCCGTTGGACTCCAGATAACGACCAGATATTAAGCACTGGAGGGTCCACTTGCCATTCCGGTGAAAACGGAGTAGGAAGCATCCATGGTGGCTGGTCCTTGGCCGGCTGTAGCACACAGTGCCATCCCCCTCACACAGAAGGTAGAAGCCCTGCAAGCTCTTTAGTCGCACCACGGCCTGTGTATCATGCTCATTGCTCACTAGGAGCTCCCAAGTCTGAAGGTATCGGGAGGGAGGAGAGCGAAATCAGTACTGCCAAGTGACTAGGCCAAGGAGCCCTATAACCATCCCTGCTGGTATCACCCCAGCACCTTCATCAAGACCAACCACCTTCCCCTCCTCACCAGATCTGCTGTCTCCTTGCTGTCAGCTCTTCCTCTGTCCCAACCAACAGTAACCAAAAGATCTCTGGGCCCCTCCACCACTGGAGCCATAGGGCTTCTCAAGATCCAAAGAAGTTCTAGACGCCCACCTCCTACAGCTAACAATAGGTAAGTTTCCTTCTCTCTTCCTTGATCCCATCCTTCAATACCTAATTTTCTAAGAAGTGCTTTGGTTTAAGTCTTACCTCTTTCTTCCTCACTGTGTCCTCTGGATAACACACTCAGCCAATACCTGCAGTCCCAAAGGCCACCTCCCCAACATGGCAGGAGAATAGCAAGAGCTCCTATAGGAAGGCCCAGGCTCCAGGAATGGAGACGGGAGCACACACAGTTGAGGTGCAATTGACTGGTTCAGTTGTGGTCAGCCTTGTTATAAGTGACAGGACTTTGCTCCTGCCTCACTCTGGCACCCATCCCAGAGGAACCTCCACTCCTCTCTAAATTGAAAACCAACTCTGCTAGGGCTTCTATAGTACCCCATTCTCAAACAACAACCGGAACAGAAACATAGGCCTTGCAATAGCCCTACTGGCCCAATTTCCCCTGGATGCCCACAATTGTGCCTTCAGCCTGGGCTCTCTACCTCTCCTCTCTGTATTGACACAACCACCCCCGTGCTGGGATGGTGGGTAGGGAGCAGCTGGAGTAGGACAAGGCAGCAAGGCCAGGGCTGAGCTTCACCTTGTGGGATAGGTTTAGAGAGGGGAGGGAGAGCAATGGAGACCGATGAGCAAAAGCCTGGAGAAGAAGGGCCTTGGCCTGGCAATGGCAGAACTAGGAAAGTGATCAGGTTGAGAGTGCACTGCTCCCCTCCCTGCAACGTGCGCACACACACACGGACACACAGAAGAGAGCTTAACCACTTGGAAAACTGGTTCCAGTACACATCTCTTTTGTTACCTGTCTCCTGCCCAAGCTCTTCGCAGTAGTGGTGACCATTTTCTTACATGGCTCAAAGGTGAGGTAGGTTCCTGCCCAGCAAATGAGTCCAATCCTTAGGTCCTCGACCTTGGGATGTCTGTGCATCCACTCCACCTCATCCATAGGGCCGGTGACACAGGTGATGACTCTGTCCAGCCCAGCCTTCCCCCCAGTGGTGAGGTTCCACAGGCCATAGGGCTGGGAATAAGGCCTGTAGTACCCACCAGAAGATGTCCCCAGAGGGAACTTCCCAGGCAAAAGCTGGCCTAGGGCCCTACGCCTCTGTGACCCGGGAGCATTGTGACTGTGAGGGCTGCCTCCTATCCCCACACAGTAGGGAAAGAGCACTGGCCCAGCAACTTCAATTTATGGCAGCCACAGAGAAAGTGGGTCCAGGGCCTCTAGCATCTGCCTTCCTATGCCACTCTGGGCACGAAGGTAGGTTAAAACTGGAAATTAGAAATTCAACCTGCAACTTTAGGGAAATACCTTCCTTTCTTTACTTCTGTTTCTCATTTTGATAACAGTATAGAAATCAACTTTTTTCCTCCCTAGGAATGGTTTCGCCTGGAGTTTTTGAGACTCAGTATTTTTTTTTAAGCTCGAGATATCAGAGAAAAATCTATCAGCTTTTATGGCCCTTGGGAAGACGAGCCCAAATTTCTCAGAAGTTACTTTGCAGAAAGTGTGAGAAAACCCTAGATAGATAACCAGCGAGGATCAACTTACTCATGTTAATCAGGCAGGGCTGGCTCAGGACCAGGGTAAGGAGAAAGGCCTCGGTGGAGAGAGTACCAAGCACCCTCCTCACCAATCCCTGGCTGTGCTGCTGGCGGGTAGGATAGCTGGCTGGGCAGACAGCCAGAGCTGCCTGTAAGAACAGCCTTATCCCTCCAAAGAGTCTCTGTTATCTAATAGTCTCTAGGTCTCACTTCCTGCAAAGCTCATGGACAAAACCCAGCCCAGACCTGGAAAAACTGACAACATAAAAGAAAAAGGGAGAAAGGCAAAAAGAAATGGTGGTGGTGATGATGGGTTTTGTTTAAGCTTTGCTTGGATTCACAGGGAAGTGGATAGAGTCAACCACATTTGGAGAAGAGCCCACGCCCCTGGTTCCTTACATGCACCTTTCTATTCCCAGGTAGAAGAGTCCCAGTAGTGCACAGCGAGGAACTGTAATTCCCAGGCTCCAACAATGCTTTGCAAATTAAGGCTAATAGACTACCAGTGCCAGAATCATCTGAGTAATTTTAAAGATGTATATTGTTGGGCCGCAGACCAGTCCTGGTGAATCACCTTTATGAAGCATGCCTCAGGACCCATGTTTTTAATGCATATTCCTACCCCCTCAAATTTTCATGTACAAAGCAATCATTAAAACTACTGCTCTAAATAGCTAGAAGGATGGGAAATGGAGTTACATGGTTTATGGAACCATGAAGGTAGATCCTGTTACTTTCAGCAAAGGCTCCTTGGAACTGGGGAAGGAATGAGGTTTTCTCCACTGGAAACCCTACAGTATTACTAGCCCAAGAATAAGGAGAGAGAAGTTGAGCTAGGTGAGGGTATGTTGTGTGATGCTGGTAGAGAGAGAGAGAGAGACAGAGAGAGAGAGAGAGAGAGATAGAGAGAGAGTGTGTGTGTGTGTAGGGCTGTTGGCCCTGCAGCCTTAGCTGCTTTAAGTGCCTCTCATATTGTCTTGCTGCACCTAATAACCCAGCGTCCTGCTTCTAGACTACAGACAACACTGTGTACAAATCACAGCAAATTTATTACCCAATATCCAGTGCCACATCATAGCACCACCCGAAGCCCTCATCTTCCCCCCAACCTGGCCCCAAGGGTACACCCAAAACAGAAAAAACAAAAGTAAACCCAGATCCCTGCTCCTCCTCTAGAAGAGGGCCTTGGCCAGGAAGCCTCTACTACAGGTCCCAGCAGGCAGGAGAGTGGACCCCTCTGCACCCAGAGGGTGAGGCGCCAGGCTCCAACAACAGAGAACATGCAGGCAGGAGCAGGAACAGAGGCCTGTGTCTGTGGGGGAGGAGAAGTGGGAGGGAAGGGCACTGCCTGAGGAGTCCGGGAGTCTGGTCATCCCGTGGATGAATGCGGGAGCTTCTGGGCAGCAGGGGCCTGCCCCTGGCTGGTTAGCGCTTTGACAGCTCATGGGACAGCCAATCCAGCCCATCATACAGGCCTGTGCCTTGGGTGGCACAGGTGGCCTGGACGTACCACTGTGGGGAGAAGGAAAGAAAAGAGGTCAGCAGTGGGGAAGAAGAAGGAATGCCTTTTCATCCTTGCCCCAGCCTGTGGTTTCCCTGGGAGGGGCAGGATCCACTGCGAGGTGGGCAGGACCCTCACCGTGCGGCTGCGCAAGTGCTGTAGCCCCAGCTTGTCAGTCAGTTCGCTCACGGGCATGGCGTTGGGCATGTCCTGCTTGTTGGCAAATACCAGCAGCACCGCATCCCGCAGCTCATCCTCCTGCAGCTGAGATGGGAGAAGAGATAGTGGAACCTGTGGTCCCAGTAGGGTCCCCAGGCTCCCTCTTCCCTGCTGTGTTGGGGAGCCCCCTTTTCTACCTCTAGCTTCTTTGTGGGAAAAATATAGTATAGTGTAGTCTATTGCTGAACACAAGACATAGAATTATACATGGGCTTGAGGCCACCTAAGCCTTAAGAGGCCTTTTTCTAATTTGAGTTCTTTTTTTTTTTTTTTTTAAAGATGACCGGTAAGGGGATCTTAACCCTTGACTTGGTGTTGTCAGCACCATGCTCACCCAGTGAGCGAACCGGCCATCCCTATGTGGGATCCGAACCCGGGGCCTTGGTGTTATCAGCACCGCACTCTCCCGAGTGAGCCACGGGCCGGCCCCTAATTTGAGTTCTTGCTATAGGAAAAATGACAATATTTTCAAATGGAAAAAACAAGAACGTAAGATGATGTTTTTCTCTACCACATATAATCCCCCTCTTGCCACCAACTTCTCAGACTCAGATGCAAAGGCACAAGAAATCACAGAACAACTCAGTCCTATCCAACACAGGGTGAGACACACAACATGTCTCTGTGTACAACGAGAACCATATTTTTGGCCTTTAAAGCCTGTGGAGGGTTCCCTGACTTCCACAGCACCACAGACAGAGGTCCCCAAGCTGAGGGCTCAGCTCCCAGGGCTCTGGGTACTCACCATCTTCTGGAGTTCATCAGCAGACTCCTGGACTCGCTCCCGGTCATTGCTGTCCACGACGAAGATGAGGCCCTGGGTAAGAAGGAAGGAAGGAACGAGAAAGCTATCATTCCTGCCTGAGACATACCCAAGTTTGGCCCTTTCTCTTTTCTTCCCATCTTTAGTTGTATCAACCGTTCTCATCTAGTAAACTTCTACTAGGGTTCTGCAGAAGTCCTGACACAAACTAGAGACACCACTGCAAAGGGTACAGACTCTCCTCTTGAGGAAGAAGTGTATCTAAAAGATGTGCAAGGGAACAGGGAAAGATATGAGAGTTAAATCAGACAGTGTGGCCCCAGAACCCTGCTTCTCAGGAGAAGTCTAAGGTGGCCAAGTCTCAGAAGACTAGGACCAGTTCTGAAAGATGAATAAAGGCTAGTCAACCAAAGGGGGTAGAAGGAGGGAAGTTTCTTCTTGGTCTGGGGGCCCAGCCTAGGCCAAGTCTCAGTCCTCCTACACCTAATACCTCTTCCCCTAGGGTTGGGGAGTCCCACACACACCCCACCTGAGTGTTCTGGAAGTAATGCCGCCACAGAGGCCGAATCTTGTCCTGGCCTCCCACATCCCAGACTGTAAAACAGATGTTCTTATATTCCACTGTTTCCACGTTGAAACCTGCAGATCATTGGAAAAAGTATGACAAAAAGTCCTTAAAGGAAGGAACTACTTAAACTAATTTGCATCGGGTTAGAATCTCCTTACCAGCCAGCTACCCCCCCCCCCCAAAAAAAAAAATCCAAAAAACCACTTGGATCTCAGCAGAAACACAAAATCAGAAGGCAATAATCAAGGCCCAGGGGAATAAAACCGCGGAGGATGGGCAGTCAACAGACGGGGTGGGGCTAGATCACACACATCCACCCAACCTCCCGGCACCAACCGGCATGTAGAGATACCGTGACCCACTTCTCAACTAGTATCTGGTGTCAGGGTCGGCTCCAGATAAGGGCCTCGGGCAGAACTGGGAGCAGACCCTGAGAAGGCCCGCCGCGCGCTCCCGTTCCTCCCTGCCTCGTCCCCAAGCTCACCTATGGTGGGGATGGTGGTGACAATCTCCCCCAACTTCAGTTTGTACAGGATTGTGGTCTTGCCAGCCGCATCCAAGCCGACTGTTAACAGAGAGTGGCACAGGGATGGAGAGGGGAGCGAGGGAGCCCCCTAGAGACCAGGGAAAGGGAGAGGCTAGGACAGCTGATGGTGACGGGGGCGGAGAGCAGGAGCGCCTCCAGGTGCGCGCTGATATCTACCTGCCGGGCCTTGAGGACAGTCTGGGTGGCAAGCGCCAACTCCTGCCCCTAAAGTCGGGGGGGTGGGGGTGAGGGATGGGGAGGACTGGGAAGGTAAGGGGCACGGGAGGAAGGCCGTGCTCCTTTCAAAAGTCGTCTCCAAGGGCGGAATCCTCCCTTCTTACCAGCCGGGCCGGGGCGGAGGGAGGTTCATCCCACCCAGGCCCGCAGCTCCGGGTCTCAGGCCTCGGGAGCGGCGCTGCAGACCGGGAGCCGCCCGAGAGCAGAGGCCTCGGAGGGTTAGGAGGTGGGACGCTCGGGGTCAGAGACCCAGGTGAGCCGGGCTAGAGGGACGCGGGGGCGGGAGGGCTGCGCCGGGGCCGGCGCCCGGTCCGGGCCGCGCGCTTGATTTGCCTCACCCATAAGGATCCGCATCTGCTTCTTTCCGAAGATCCGCGAAAAGAGCGCGGACACTGTGAGGCCC
>NW_007728835.1:109292-112911 GCF_000696425.1 Galeopterus variegatus
CGAAGACGTCACCGCGGGCCCGCCCCGCCCCGGCCCCGCCCCCGGCCCCGCCCCCGGCCCGCAGAGACATCAGCTGAGCCGTTTCCGCAGCCTGGCTGGGTCCCGCGCCTGCTGGAGGAGGACATGCGTCTGGATCTCCCCTGATTGTAGCGCGCCGGTCACGCGTGTGGCCGCTGAAGCAGCAGCTCGAGTAGGGCTGAGAAAAGGCTTTGTCGCTCCACAGCGGCCCCACGACCCATCTTCTGCGGCCGGCCGCTGGGCTTCGGTTAGTTGGGTGCAGCCCACTCGGGGCTCCGGTTTAGCTCTTGGGAACTAGCAGCACCGACTGTGTGCACCACGCTCCTTAAGGGAGCGGAGGCTGCGTGTCCTCCAATTTGCCCCCTTGGTTTCCACTGAGGCGCTTTGCGCGTAGTAGGTGGTTCAATGACTGTAGAAATCGCGTGAGGAGTGGGCCTTAGGTGGGGGAAGAAGATGCCCAAGTGCTGGCTAGCTTTCATGGTTCCTTAAAATGCCTGCTTTCTAGATCCCCAATCAGCAGAACCCGTTGGACATTCCCAGTCTTTGGCAGCGTGGTCGCAGACCCACTCTTGGACTACTGGAGAACTCTACTTTCGCCTCGATTTCGATTGCCCTGCAAGCCGTACCTTTCAGTCTGGGCACAGGCAGCCTTTCTGAAATTCCTTTCTCAGTTTGCCACAGACTTGCGGACCTGGATTATTAATGCACACCCATCCAGGATTTTGTGAGGATCTTGCCTCCTAGACCTAAAGACATGTAATTTCCCCTCCTACTTTAGCATCTGAGGAGAATATAAGATAGGAATTAATTTGAATTTCTTCTCGTCAGTGGGTCAGTGCCAGTCACATCTAATATATGTTTAACAAGTGCTTGTTGGGTTGAACTGAATTTATGGGTTGCTCAGTGAAGCACGGGCAGGTGTTATGCCTATTCTGGAATCCCAGTGGGCTTGAATTGCTTATGGACTGGAGGTGAGCTGAGCTGGAAACCAGAAAACCTTCACTTATTCATTCACTCATTCAACAAATATTTATTGTGCCACCATGTGCCAGCACTGTTTCACACCTTAGTTCAAATCTCAATTCTGTGATTTTTTGAGGATTTGGCTTCAACAATTCTGATAACCCTTCAATCATTTTCTCATCTATAAAGGGAGACATATTTATTTTAACTAACTAAAGGGGTTATTGTGAAAATCAATAACAAGATAATACAACTGAATACTTTGTATAATGCAGCTGGATGCTATCTGGGCCACCAAGAACCTGGGTCTGAACAGATCTCCATGGCCTGCCCCATCCTGACCCACAAAATGAATAACAAAAACAGACTTTGGGGACCAGGTATGAGTGAGTGCATGACTTTGCTTTAGTCTTCAGTCATAAACTTGCTTTCTCAAGAAAGTTTTATAAGGAAGGCCAAAGAGTACATTTAAAGGAGTCCAAATATAATTACAGAACTAATGGTCACCAAGTCAGGTCAATTCTATATCTTTAGCTCTTTTATCAGCCTTGTTCTCTCCATCCCTGCTGTCACTACCCTATTTCACTTGCCATCTCTTTCCCATGACTGAAAGAGCCTCCTCACAGGTCTCCTGCTCCTTTGTATCTCCATACTGTCACACAAGTCTTGATGATGCCCCTCTCTTGAGATTAAAATCCTTTAGTGTTTTACTATCACCCAAGATAAAATCTAAGTGCCTTTATGGTGCTTTGTCTCCCACGGATTTGTCACCTCTCTTTCTCCCGGGTGATGGAGCTGCAAAAGGATTTCTCAAAGCCCATTTCTTCCGAGCAGTGAGAGAGCCCAAAGGGGTTAATTTCCCAGGACACTCAAGAGGGAGGCATTCCTTCCTTGGAAAATTAACCATGAATTGGGGTTCTCTCCCCATATTTATTTTCCAGACCAGGAAGTTACAAAAAAAAGAACATAAGTGTGGTAATAGTTTAACAATAGAAGCTGGTAACAAGCAAAATGACATTCCATAATGCAATTTGCAAAAGGTTAAGTCAATCCACCAACAAAAGGTTGATCTTAGCAAACATTCTCTTTCCCTACAGCAGCTTCCCAGTATCTTTACATATCAATCAAGTAACTTGTCTGTCCTTGAGCCAGCAACCTTGTTGTGTTACAATTCTTTATCTTACAACAGAGACTTTTGGCCTGGGGAAAGTTTCCTATCTTTTGCAAGGTTAACATTTTTATATGTACTTTTAAGAAGTTAGGCTATACCTGAAACTACAGGGAACTAGACTCTGTGAAATATATTTGCTTTATAAATGTAAGTATACTCCACACATTTAAGTGGGTCCCCAACTTTGTGCCAGCCCATCTGTTGCCACTTCTTTCACATATCCTAAGCTACTGCCTTAAGGTGATTCTTTTTTTTTTCAAAAGATGACCGGTAAGGGGATCTTAACCCTTGACTTGGTGTTGTCAGCACCACGCTCAGCCAGTGAGCAAACTGGCCATCCCTATATGGGATCCGAACCCGTGGCCTTGGTGTTATCAGCACCACAGTCTCCCGAGTAAGCCACAGGCCGGCCTCCCTTAAGGTGATTCTTAATATTTCCTGGGTAAGGTTCTCTCATGCCCAGAAATCTTTGAGATCTTTTCCACTTGTCTAGAATGCTGGTTCCCTCATCTCTAGTTAGATGGACAAACATTACTCATCCTTCACATTCCAAAGTATTTTCCCTGAGAACCTTCTGTGCCTCCCCTAGACAGGCCTCCCTTCTCTTAACTTCCATACCCCTTTGAATATACCCATGCATACTGGTATGATAGCAAGGACTTGTTTGCATATCTAGTTCCTCATTAGATTGTGAGCTCCTTAAGGGTGAGGCTATGTCTCTTCACTGGTGGTATCACCTGGCACAGCACTTGGAATGCTGAGAGTCAGATTAATTTGGATAGGATTTCTTTTAAAAAAAATTTTTTTTTATAAAGATGACCGGTAAGGGGATTTTAACCCTTGACTTGGTGTTGCCAGCACCACGCTCTCCCAAGTGAGCCACAGGCTGGCCATCCCTATGTAGGGATCCCAACCTGTGGCCCTGGTGTTATCAGCACCACACTGTCCCAGGTGAGCCACGGGCCGGCCCCTTGGATAGGATTTCTAAACTTACTAGTTGTGTGACCTTGGGCATGTTACTTAACCTCTCTGTGCCTCATGTTCCCATATCTGGAAAACAGTGCTAATGATATCCTCTGAGCAGAATTACTGTAAAGACTAAATAGCAAGATACTTGTGAGGCTCCTTGCATGTAGTCGGCACTCAGGATGGATCTCATGGCTATAGAGTGTCCTCCATAAATATTTCTTGAATAAACTGTAGAACTAAGGAAGAGCACTCACTATTATATTATACGCTTTCTAGGTGCCAAGCACTGTGCTAGAAAGGGCTGCAGTTTTCGTGCGTCTAAATGGGAGTCTTTTTTTTTTTTTTTTTTTTTTAAAAGATGACCGGTAAGGGGATCTCAACCCTTGACTTGGTGTTGTCAGCACCAGGCTCAGCCAGTGAGCCAACCTGCCATCCCCATATAGGATCCCAACCCGTGGCCTTGGTGTTATCAGCACCGCACTCTCCCGAGTGAGCCAC
>NW_007728835.1:113911-115355 GCF_000696425.1 Galeopterus variegatus
TTTTTTTTTTTTTTTTTTTTAAAGATGACCGGTAAGGGGATCTCAACCCTTGACTTGGTGTTGTCAGCACCATGCTCAGCCAGTGAGCCAACCTGCCATCCCCATATAGGATCCCAACCCGTGGCCTTGGTGTTATCAGCACCGCACTCTCCCGAGTGAGCTACGGGCCGGCCCTAAATGGGAGTCTTAATTGTTGCCCTTTATGGGACATGGATCTGAGCCCCAAAGCGTTGGACGCGTCGTTCACCCGGGTATTTGGTAAGAAAGCAGTGCGAGGTCGCCCCCTGTCGCTCGCTGATCGCAGCCCGAGGGCAATTTCTGGCGCCCTCACCAAACCATCACTCTGGTGTCCTCGACCTTGCTTATTACGCTCTTCCCACTACCGGTCCTCAGCTGCGGGCGCCCCGGGTGGGTTCTCAACGGGCCACCTCCCACCCACCGGCCGAAGTGGCCCCGCCCACCTCGCGCCCACGGGGGCGGAGCTCTTGGCGTCGTGCTGTCGTCGCTTCCGGCGGACCCGGAAGCGCCGCTGTCGGCGGGTCGCGGTAGTTAGGAAGTTTAGATGAACCCACGCTCAGCCTAAGCCCTTGGCCGACCCGGGGCCGAGGGGCCGACCCGGGCTGCGGCGGCCCGGTCGAGCGGAGAGGGCGGGGCGGCTTCTGGGCCAGTGCTGGCGAGCCCTGGCAGGGCGCTCTTCTCGTGCCAGCGTCGCCCCGCCTCCAGGGTAGGACCCGCTCCTGCCCTCCGGGCTTGGGACCCGGCGGGCGCTTCTGCTAGGCTGCCCGGCCGCCCCGCATCCGGTCCCGGGCGGCTGGGTGGAGCGGGGGTGCGGCACGCGGCCGGACGGCCTCCTCCCCGTCTTTGCGGCCTTCTCCCGGGCTGCCCGAACGCTGACGTGGAGCAGCCTGTTCAGAAACCCCATGGAGAAGTTTGGGATGAATTTTGGGGGCGGCCCGAGCAAAAAGGACCTGCTGGAGACCATAGAGACGCAGAAGCAGCAGCTCCTCCAGTACCAGGCACGGCTCAAGGATGTGGTCCGCGCCTATAAAAGCCTGCTGAAGGAGAAGGAGGCCTGGAGGCCAGCATCAAGGTGCTGTCGGTATCCCACGAAGCGGATGTGGGCCTTGCAGGTGTCCAGCCTCCAGGCCTCACCTTTCCTGACTCTGTGGATGACCGATGCTCCACCCACAGCGAGGATAGCACTGGGACCGCCACCAGCTTGGATACTGCGGCCAGTCTCACCAGCACTAAGGGTGAGTTTGGGGTAGAAGATGACAGACCGACCCGTGGACCACCTCCAAAGTCTGAAGAGGCCAGTGGGTCTGAGAGTGGTGTTAGCAGTAGCAGTGGGGATGGGCCGTTTGCGGGTGGGGAGGTGGACAAAAGATTGCAACAGCTGAAGACTCAGTTGGCTACTTTGACCAGCTCTTTGGCTACAGTCACT
>NW_007728835.1:116226-116730 GCF_000696425.1 Galeopterus variegatus
CAGGAGAAGTCTCGCATGGAGGCTTCGTACCTGGCTGACAAGAAGAAGATGAAACAGGACTTAGAGGATACCAATAAAAAGGCAGAGGAGGAGAGGGGCCGTCTGGAGGGAGAACTGAAGGGGCTGCAGGAGCAGATCGCAGAAACCAAAGCCCGACTTATCACGCAACAGCATGATCGTGCGCAAGAGCAGAGTGACCATGCTTTGATGCTGCGTGAGCTCCAGAAACTGCTATAGGAGGAGAGGACCCAGCGCCAGGACTTGGAGCTGCGGTTAGAAGAGACCCGAGAAGCCCTGGCAGGGCGGGCATATGCAGCTGAACAGATGGAAGGGTTTGAACTGCAGACCAAGCAGCTGACCCAGAAGGTGGAGGAGCTGAAAGGTGAGCTGCAGGCCATTCGAGATGAGAAGAATCAACCAGATCCCCGGCTGCAAGAACTTCAGGAAGAGGCTGCCCGCCTTAAGAGTCATTTCCAGGCTCAGTTGCAGCAAGAAATGAGGAAG
>NW_007728835.1:117159-118074 GCF_000696425.1 Galeopterus variegatus
AGACAGCCCTTGCAGAGGATCAACTCCGCCAGCAGTCTCAGGTGGAAGAGCAGAGGGTGGCAGCTCTAGAGAATCAAATATCCGAGGTGTCTGAACTGCTGGGCACCTATGAGAAAGCCAAGCAGAGGGACCAGCTGGCCATGCAGAAGCTAAAGGAGCGCATTCTGCAGCTGGACTTGGAGAACAAGACGTTGGCTCTTGCGGCCTCCAGCCGGTCCCCTCTAGACAGCTATGGAGAGGAGTCCAGTCTGGATGTCAATGTCCTGAAGGATAAGATGGAGAAGCTGAAGAGGCTGCTGCAGGTTGCAGCCAGGAAAATCCAGGTGACCCTGGATGTGGAGAAGCTCTGCGATGTGGAGGTAATGTCCAGCTCAGAGACTGGTGATGGGGAGAAGGCCACTGCCCTCTACTACCAACAGGAGCTGAAACAGCTGAAGGAAGAGTTTGAGAGGTACAAGATGAGGGCTCAGGTCGTCCTGAAGAGCAAGAACACCAAAGATGGCAACCTGGCAAAGGAGCTGGAGGCAGCCCAGGAGCAGCTTGCAGAGCTAAAGGAGAAGTATATCTCTTTACGGCTGTCCTGTGAGGAACTTGAGCGCCAGCGCCAGCAGGAGGCTGAGAACTGGAAGCAGGAGCTGGCTCGGCTGCAGCAGCTCCACCGGCAGGAGCTGGAGCAGAGTCAGCTGGACTTCAGGGACCGCACACTGAAACTGGAGGAGGAGCTGCACAAGCAGCGGGACCGTGCTCTGGCTGTGCTTGCCGAGAAGGACTTGGAGCTGGAGCAACTGCGTTCTGTGGCTTTGTCCTCTGGGCTGCCGGGACGCAGAAGCCCTGTGGGTGGTGGGGGGTCTGGGGACCCAGCTGACACATCTTCCCCAGATAGCCTGACCCAAGCATTGCAGTTTGCTGCTGCCA
>NW_007728835.1:118549-127987 GCF_000696425.1 Galeopterus variegatus
TTGAAAAGAACATCAGAGACCAGAGCAGGGAGGGAGCCAACCTGGAGTACCTCAAGAACATCATCTACCGCTTCCTGACCTTACCTGACAACCTGGGCCGCCAGCAGACTCTCACAGCCATACTGACTATCTTGCACTTCAGTCCAGAGGAGAAACAAGTGATAATGCGGCTCCAAACCAGTGGTAGCTGGTGGTCTTCTGGCAAGAGATGATGCCATTTCCAACCAACTCCTGAAATTTCTGTGCCTCTTTTATGTGGGGAGGGCAGGCTCTGGTTTCTACTGCCTCTTCTCTTACTTTATTGCTTATTTCCTTACTGTGTTGAACTAGGAGGAGTCTCCAGTGTGGGATGGGATTTTCAGCCAAATGCCATTAATGCTGCTTTATCCTTGGGCCCTAGAGATTCTGAAAGTGTTGAGACATCATCTTCTGGTGGTGTGTATAATGAGGGAGGGTGAGAGGTTAGGACTGAGAGGTGCAAAAGTTGGGTAAGTAGTGAAAGTCTTTTAAAATAAGATATTTTTTTTGTTATAATATTATGCTTCCAGTTCAGTGCTAGGAGTAAATGTGACTCCAAAGGGAGTTCAGTTAATTTTGAAACATGCACAATGACCAGCTATTTATTCTGTCTCATCACAATCCAAGTTGGTCTGCTGCTGCCCCAATTCTCTGGGGACCTAAACCCAGCATGGAAAGGGATCAGGAAATTTGAAATAGTGACAGATTGTCCACTAGTCCAAAGAACCAAGGAATAATGAGTTCTGGAACTGGGAAGCTTGGACCTGGTAATGACCTAAGCAATCTAGACAAAACACACCACTTGTGACCATCCTAGAGAGAGCCCTGAGCGCCACTTTGAAGTTAGGGATTTCCTGAGTGACCTGCGTTTGGCCTGCAATGGCTTAAAATAGACCTATCTCAGTTGTCCTTGTCTTCACCTGTCTGCCTAAAGTTGGCCTGAGAATGAGTGAATGGTTTTGCTGTCTTCTCAATGTTGAACCTTTTATTAAGTAATAAAATCCTAGTTTTTTGGGCTGGCTGGTTTGTTCAGTTGGTTAGAGCATGGTGTTATAATAACAAGGTCAAGGGTTTGGATCCCTGTACCTGCCAGCCAACAAAGCAAAACAAAAATATCTTAGCTTCTTACAGAGAGAGGTCTGAATGGTAAGCTCTGATGCCTGGATATGAGGAATTAGCTGAGAGATTTTTCTCCCAGCTGCTTCTTCCTTTGTAGGGACAGGGAAAAGGGGGAAGATTTGCTGCAGAAGATCCAAAAAAATTGCTGTGACCCGTACAGGAAAGTGGTGGAAGTTCAGCTGAAGCTGGGCTGGAGTACTTTCTGCCCTGTGGTCTTGGCATAAGTAGATTCATTGTGCTCTTTAAGGACAGGTGACTTGTTATTCAGGCAATCTGAAAAGGAGGTTCTCAGAAAACTTGGGTCCAAACAGTATCAGTTTCCTTGTTCTTTCCTTTCCCACATCTGCTCTTGCTGGTTAAAGAGATCTTTCAATCCTAAAGACCCGTGCTTGGTCACTAATATTTATCTTTCTGTAATTTCATCATAGAGGTCTGTTTTGTGAATTTTGGGTGCAGGAGACTTTGATTAAATGTTCTGAGTGGGGGGCCAGGTGACCTGGGTTGTCTACAGTGAGCAGACTTAAGTTTAACAAAAGTGATGTGTTTAAATGGTAATAACATAGACGTGGAATCATTAAACCTGAGCGACTTGACCTGTGTGTTTCCTTAATGGTATCTATATTTCTACACAAAATAGAGTGTGAATGTAGATGGTTAGTGAAAAGAATGGAAATAACTTATTAATCCATGAACTTGAGTCCAGGGAGGAGTGCCTCGGTTAAAACACAGATTTCTGGTATTGTGAGTGTTTGTGTGTGGGCAGCTACACTGAAAGAAGCTTTCTCATGGGTTTAGTGGGTGGGCTTGAAAATTCCATAATTACTGCTTTAAACTCAAGGAGTAATCTGTTTATGAATGCTTTACTATCCTTAAAATCAGGATTCATGGTATCCTGGAAAGGTGTCTCAGCACATCAAGCTGAACTGAATGATAGACTTTCTTAATTTCCTTACCTTGTTTCCTCTAAATGTAGTATATCTTGTGATTGTTGCTCCTAGGTGGATAGAAAGATCTGTAGTCACAGTTGCTTTCCTAGGTCTAATAATTTATGTGCTTTTGACTTTTGTGAAGACACCAGATGGGCAAAGAAGGAAGTCAATTTCTGATGAATAATTTTAAGTATCTGGATATACATAAGGCTGTGAGTGCTTGCAGCTAAAACTAGAAGACTTGGTTTCTTCCTACCCATAAAGACATTTAGAGCCTAGAAACAGACAACATTAATGCAGACATGCTAATTTCAAAATTCCTTCTCCCTAATCCTTTCCCTGAAATAAGTTTTCCAGTTATTTGACTGATTTACCTGTGATAGATACTCTTAAGAAAGGAATGGGAGAGTGAGAGAGAAAGAATTGCTATCAGAAGCAGTCAGAGAAGAATAAATTTTCCTTGGGCCCTAGTCCCAGAATATCAGACAGTATACAAGATACATAAATAGGGTAATGATACTGAACCTTACTTATTTAACTTACCACACAAATCTGAGGAGGATTGCTGTGAAGAAGAGATGGAGGAGGAAGAGGAGGGAAGGCAGTCTGACCACTCAACTGCAGGGTTTTCTGTTCTTTTTTTCCTTCCCTCCAATTGGGTACCTTCAATCTGGGGAATAATCATGTCTGTATATCATGCCCTTGATGGTAGGTCCCTATCTATGACCGAGCTCTAAGACTTTCAACCTTTCTTGTGAAGCTGCTGCTAATTCTTTTTTTTTTTTTTGCTAATTCTGTCCAGCATCATGTTGAGCCATTTATACCTTGTTATCATTTACTCCTCCCAGGTGCTTTTATCCCCCATTTTACAGATGGTAAATTTGTGAAGATCATGTAGATGTAGAAGATCAAGTAGATGACTGAATCAGGTCTGATTAACCCTAAAACATGCTTAATCTGGGTGTGCTCCTGCTTCCTCAGCACTCGGGAGGGTCAGGGCCTATTTCCATAGATTTCTAGGAATGAAGAGACTGATCTGTAGTCCAAATTGGGCTGGTTCAAATCGAGAGAACATCTCCAGCTATAAATTGCCGCCAAGCAAAGTTACTGCATTATAGGGTTGAACAGGCAACTGGTTCTTCAGAAGAGCCCCAAAGCTGCTCTGTAACATTTCTAGATCATTGCTAATTTTAGGACTTGGATCATTCTACAAAATAAAAGGAGGACTGGGTACTAGCTATTTCCACAGGGTGTTCCATCTATAACCTCTGGGAAAGTTGGGGAAACAGCTTTGGGAATTGGAAATAGAATCATAATGAATGGTCACTTCACTCCTTTCCCGCACCCATATCCCCTTCTTCCGCCAGGCAGCCTGGTTACCTTGGATGGTTTTACAGCAAGGAACTAGTTGAAATTCCATTCCAACCTCCTGCCAGCTAAGTGACCTTAGTAAATCACCTAATTTCTCTGAACTTAATTTTCTTTTATTGGGGATAGTACCTGTTTCAGGGTTGTAGTCTCAGATTAAAGAAGAGCTAAGTTCATAAGAGCTAGCGCAGTATCTGAAACTAGGTACTAAAACACATGCATTCCTTTTTGTTTACCCAAGAATGTTAAATAGCAGAATTGGAAATCAGACAATGACAAATGTTTCTGTAAACGAAAGGAACAATAATGACTGTCTTTCATCAAGTGCCTGCTATGAGGCAGACTGCTAGCATTTTCTCTACATTATTGTACTTAATTCTCACAACAGTCTTGTGAAGCATATTTGTTTTGCAGATGAGGAAATGGAGGCTTGGCAAGATGAAATGGATTGGCTGAGGCCCAGAGCCAGTAATGGCAGAATCAAGAATCAAACATGTTTGTATGAACCAAGTGGCCCAGGCCCTTTCTGTTGTTGGTGCTGTCTCCCAGCAGAAGATAACATGGAATACCGAAAAGGTGTTGCTCACTGAGAAATTTAGGGCGTTGTGCTTCTGGCATGGTGGGCTGGGGAAGAAGGGGTTGTTGTCCAGGCAGGCCTCTCTTCAGTGGCAACTGACTGCTGCATAATTTCTCAGAAGCTTTTTACTTTCCTAGCAGCAGAGCTGTTTCACCTCGAAAGTTACAGTTTTTGACTTTAGCAAGGAGACCACTTCCGGTTCAGTGTGAGTTCATCCATCCCTATGGTCTACTGCTGAGGGACTAAAAGGTATCTCTTTCATATTTGACAGAATGAATCTGAATACTGATACTACTTTCGAGTAGTATGAATTTTTTAATGTAGATTGCCCATAAATTTTATATTGACAGGTTGTGCTATCCACAGTCAAAATATTTGGAGGGCTAGTATTTAGAGAAGGGTTCATTGTACTTCTATTAGTTCAACAGCTACCAGGCCTTTGAAAATGAGGCCTCAGTCTAGGTGACTTCACAGGCCCAAGGGGGTGTCCTGCTCTGGTGTCCTATTTACTCCACTGGGATAGCTGTCCAAAATGGAGCCTCAGCCAGCTGAGATATTTGAGATGGGTCTAGAGGCTATGCTTGTTTGGCTTGGTGGTGTTTTTGGATGTCTACATTGTATTGCCTGGTGAGTGTAAATTTTTCAATCCTAGGATCCTTAGGCACACTCTTTCTTTACTTTCAAAGTCCTTCCCCCACCCCCATACCAACCCTTGTATTATCCTATCTTTTAAGACTCAGCTGAAATATCACATCCTCCATGCACATCTTTCTGATACCCAGGGATGCTCAGGAACTTCACCCTCTGAGGTCTTTCAGCACTTTGTTAATACTGACCTTGGACACAGAAATGATTTCTTAATTTTTAAATTTACTTCTCTGTCTCTTGACTATTCTATAAATCCCTCAAGGCCATGCCCCACACCCAATTCATCTTTGTGTTCTCAGGACTCATTATAGGCTGGCACATTGTAAGTGCTCAATAAATAGCTGGATGAATGAATAGGAGACTGAAAAATACCAATCTTCTACATTCAGAGTGAGAGATTTAATTTTTGCTAGTATTGCTTTCTCCCACCATACTGCTTTCCTGCTAATTTTCTCTTTCACTATTAGTGGATGTATTAGTGGATACATTACTAATACATCCACTGTTAGTGGGTGTATTAGCCATATTAGTGGATGTGCTTTGTTTCTCTAGGTCTCTGGGAATATGACTAAAGTAGACTTTATTTTCATTTATTTTTAAATTTAAAAATTTTTAATTTTTTAAATATACACATTTGTGGGGTACAGTGTGGCATTTCAATGCATGTATATATTGCACAATGATCTAGAATTGACTTCAATTGTTAGAGGAGTTGGGGAGCTAGTCCTGGTCCCAGTGGAATTTTCTTCAGAGCTAATAAGATCACTGAGAAAAGGAGAATGTAAAATGTGGCAAGTGCTCTAAGGCTCAGGCACAAAGCCAAACTCTGGGCCTAGGTCTTTCTCTTGATGAGGATCCCAGCAGTAAGCTTCCTGTCAGGGTGAACCTGAACTTGAGGGACTCTTGTACTTGAGGGCTGTGTAGGAGAATGGGTATCTCCGTCACCTGATTTCTGAAGGATATTGGGGATCTTCTTTTATTCTATCGTCTGTTTTCCTATGGCTGTGGCACCGGATGCATGGTAGGTTTGTGTACTGTCAACCGGGGTGAGCAGAGCAGTGGTAGACACTGAGGGAAGGGGAAAATGAGACCGGCAGCTCCAGGCCTGCAGGTGGCAGCTCCGTTGGTGTGTGAATCTTCACTCTTCTCTCCTGCCACTGCTCCTGGGTCTCTTTGAGAGATACAGGCAAGGATAGGGGAGAGACCAGAAGGATGGTGCCATTGATTTGGCCAACTAAGGATAACTTACCCGACAATTCCTACTCATGAGTGCTATTGTTTGTGGACCAAAATTTTAACTCACCTATAGACGAAGTATGGAATATTTAGGTTACATTACTGATTATTCATACGTTCAATACATAGTGAGCCCCTACTCTATCCCAGGCACTGTGCTAGGCACTACAAATGCATCCTAATAATGTTAAGCATAGTATATAGGCTCAAAGATTAATAATTATAATTCAATGTGGCAAGCACTGTAATCGAGGAATACAACAGAGAGACAGGACATTGAACTCAGTCTGCAAGGAATTAGGTAAAGTGAAGTTAACACTTGGATTGATCTTTGCAAAACTAGGATCAACTGGTATTAGCTACACAGATGAGGAGTGGTGGTGAAAATGGGTAGGGAGACATGTAGCAGATATGGATGAGCTCATCCAACGTTTGTTCCAATTTCCTTTTGATTCACCTTCCTGAACTGCAGAGATCAGGATGTCAAAAACAATGTTTGTTAGTACCTCTTGCAACTAGGATTTCAGAGGTAATTGAAGCTATATCAGAGATTAGAATTAGGAACTGAATTGGGTGGGAGACAGTGGGTGGCATGTGAGGCTTCCATTTTTCTGGTGTGGCTCTAATAGGTAGGAACAGGTGGCTCTGGAGCCAGCAGGTGCTGTGTCTTTCTGTTCCCCAGATGGTGGCAAAGGGGGTGTGACTTTCAGACTCCAGCCTGAGCAGCTGGAAGGGGAATGGTGCCTATCTCAGAGAAGAAAGAAGATGCCTTCAGGACAGGGTATATTAAGTTTCGGACACATCTGGGTGGAGGTGTTTAGAATTAAGTTGGGGATAGAGTTTGGGAACTCAAGATCACAGCTTGGAGTAGAGATAGAGATTTAGGGGTCAGCAGTGTGGTGTGGACATTAGTGTGGATGAGATTATTCAGGAGATGTGTAGAATTTGGAGAGAAGTGGGCCAAGGGTGCACCTGTCCCCTAGAAAAAACTTCTTGGAAATAATTTTATATTTACTGCAAAGTTTCAAGAACAGTACAAAGAACACTCATGTATTTTCCCAGACTCATCTATTTAACATTGTGTTCATTTGCTTTATACTTTGCTCCCTATCTCTCTGTGCATATGTATTTTTTTCTCTAAATCATTTGAGAGTAAATTGCATACATCATAGCCCTTAACCCTTTAAAGCTTCAGTGAATATTTCCTAAGAACAAGCGTGTTCTCTTATATAACCACAGTACAGTTACCAACGTCTGTACAATTCTATTATCTAATCTACCATCTGCATTCCAATTTGTTAATTAACACAATAATATCCTCTGTAGGATTTTTTCCCTCTCAAGTGCAGAATCTTGTGTAGGATCACGTAAATCATTTGAGAGTAAATTGCATACATCATAGCCCTTAACCCTTTAAAGCTTCAGTGAATATTTCCTAAGAACAAGCGTGTTCTCTTATATAACCACAGTACAGTTACCAACGTCTGTACAATTCTATTATCTAATCTACCATCTGCATTCCAATTTGTTAATTAACACAATAATATCCTCTGTAGGATTTTTTCCCTCTCAAGTGCAGAATCTTGTGTAGGATCACGTGTTGTATTTAGTTATCATGTCTGTTTCTTCTTCTTTATTTGTTTATTTATTTTTTAAAGGTGACCGGTAAGGGAATCTCAACCCTTGACTTGGTGTTGTAAGGACCCTGCTCTCCCAAGCGAGCCAACCAGCCATCCCTATACAGAACATCATGGCCTTGGTGTTATCAGCACCACACTCTCCCAAGTGAGCCATGGGCCAGCCCTAGTCTCCTTTAATGTGGAACAGTTCTTCACCTTTTTAATGTCTTTTATGATATTGACATTTTAAAAAGAACACAGTCCCCCCTTTTTTATTTTATTATTTTATTTATTTTTTAATTTTTATTAAATCATAACTGATTATACATATTTTGGGGTTCAATGTTGATGTATGTTGATCAAATCAATATTGCTAGCAAATATATTGTTACAAATCGTACTTATTCTTTATGCCCCTTATCCAATCTCTCCCTTTCCCTCTCTCCCTCCCCTCTCCACCCTCTAATTACCCTAGATTTCTTCTCTCCTTCTGAAAGAGTAATGGTAACTCTGTTGATTTGTTGCCTAGATGATCTGTCCAATGCTGAGTGGTGTGTTCAGGTCCCCCAAAGTTATCATAGAGCAGATGCTGCTTCTGTCACTCTGGAATGGGCTTTGTGGAGAGAGACATCCTCTTCTTTTTTCTTTTGTCTCTGCTGGTGACTCTTCTTGTGTCAATGCACTCCAGTGGCTGGTGGACCATCTGTGTGGTGGTTGTGGCGTCTAGCTGCTTTTGTGGCAGCCGTGGTTATTGTGGTGGCTGTGGTGGGCCACTCACAGGGAGATGATGTTTTTGGCATGCTCCTTGGTGCTGGCAGTGTGCCTGGTTGTGGGAGGGAGGGTCTGGTCTCCAACTCCATACCTCAGGTCCCAGGGCAGGCCTGAGGCGCTGGCAGTGTGCCTGGGCTGGAACTAATTTTTTGTCCTTTGCTTACTTCTAAAATGGGGGAACTTCATGTGGGGACCAGTACTTGAGCTCTGTGGTTTAGCTAAATTGCTGCTTTGCTGCTGTTTCCCCAGGGAAGGCTTTTTGTGCAGGTCAGATTTTAATGGTTGATTTCATAGGTACTTCCAGCTCTCCAGAGACCTGGTGCACTTGGGCTGTGTAGAAACTCTGATCTGGGCCTGAGTCTTTTCATCAGACTACACCCCATGCAATTCTATATTCATGACCAGTCCCTCTGAGTGTTTCTTCGCTGATTGTGGTGCCTATCAGCTGCCCTTGCCGTTCCCCAGTGTTCCCCTGTTGGGCCATCCCCCCTGCTCCCTGTGCTGCAAACACTTCCCATGGGACAGGCTGTGCACTAGTCCCTTGCAATGACTCACTGACCTCTGAGTGGTCCCTTTTTTTCAGTTGTTCTGGCTCCTCACTCCTATGTGGGTCCATGGGAACCCTATTAGTGGTCTTGCTGGTCTGGGGGCCACCAAGGCCCTCTACTCCCCTGCTGTCTCCATGCAACTTCATTGAAGGGCACAGCTGCGGCTTTTGCCAGCTCCTGCTCTGTGCGCTCAGTAGCTCTAGCCTTAAAGCAGCCGCAGCATGAAGTGGTCAGAGCAGTTTTTTCTTTCTCTCATCATGGCTTCTCCCACCTTCATGCACTCCATAGGTCTCTCCTCCTCTTCCCCTGAGCTGTAGTGGCCCCAGCTTGACTGTTGTTGCTTTTTTATAGTTTTAAATGGTTGATTTGTGGGAGAGAGTGATGCCGGGGACTGTCTATTCTGCCATCTTGAGCTGATTATACATATTTGTGGGGTACAGTGTTGAATATCAATATACTTCCTGAAGTGTTTCTCCTATGTTTTCTTTAAGAAATTTTATTGTTTTGGGGCATATATTTAATTCTTTAATCCATTTTGAGTTGACTTTAGTGTATGGTGAAAGGTATGGGTCTACTTTCATTCTCCTGCATATTGATATCCAGTT
>NW_007728835.1:128934-129763 GCF_000696425.1 Galeopterus variegatus
TGGGTTTCAATTTCATTAAGTTCTGCTCCGATCTTAATGATTTCTTTCCGTCTGCTAACTTTAGGTTTGGATTGTTCTTGTTTTTCTAGTTCTTTAAGGTGAAGTATAAGGTTGTTCACTTGCAATCTTTCCATTCTTCTGAAGTAAGCATTTAGTGCAATAAATTTCTCCCTTAGTACTGCTTTTGCAGTATCCCACAGGTTTTGATATGATGTATCATTATTTCCATTAGTTTCAATAAATTTTTTGATTTCCTGCTTGATTTCTTCTTGGACCCTTATGTCATTAAGTAGAATGCTGTTTAATTTCCATGTGTTTGTATAGTTTCCAGAATTTCGTTTGGTATTGATTTCTAATTTTAATTCATTGTGGTCCGAGAAAATACATGGGATAATTCCAATTTTTTTGAATTTGTTGAGACTTGATTTGTGACCTAATATGTGATCTATCCTGCAGAGTGATCCATGTACTGATGAGAAGAATGAATATTCTGAGGATGTTGGATGGAATGTTCTGTAGATACCTGCAAAGTGCAATTGGTCTAGAGTATTGTTTAGATCTTGCGTTTCTCTGCTGATTCTTTGCCTAGATGATCTGTCCAATATTGACAGTGGGGTGTTCAGGTCTCCTGCTATTATGGTATTAGTGTCTATTTCCTTCTTTAGGTCTACTAGAGTTTGTTTTATAAATCTGTCTGCTCCAACATTGGGTGTGTATATATTTATGATTGTTATGTCTTCTTTATTGATCAATCCTTTTATCATTATCTATTTTTACAGTTTTTAGTTTAAAGTCTATTTTATCAGATATAAGAATAGCTACTCCAGTT
>NW_007728835.1:130676-137756 GCF_000696425.1 Galeopterus variegatus
TTTCCTCCCCTTCTGGAATATCCATGACTCGGATATTTGAGCGCTTAAGGTTGTCTGATATATGTCTCAGATTTTCTTGCATGCCTTTGATTCTTTTTTCTTTTTCTTTTTGTCTGCCTGTGTTATTTCTTTTTTTTTTTTCTTTTTACTTTTTTGTGACCTGTAAGGGGATCGCAACCCTTGGCTTGGTGTCATCCACACCACGCTCAGCTAGTGAGTGCACTGGCCATCCCTCTATAGGAGCTGAACCCGTGGCATGAGCGCTGCTGTGTTCCCAGTGCTGCATTCTCCCGAGTGAGCCATGGGGTCGGCCCTGCCTGTGTTATTTCAAACAGCTCATCTTCAAGGTCAGCGGTTCTCTCTTCAACTTCTGCAAGCCTGCTGGATAGACTCTCCATTGTGTTTTTTATTTCTCTGAATAAATTCTTCAGTTAGGCAAGTTCTGCTACATTTTTTTCCAGGGCATTGATTTCCTTGTACATTTCTTCTTTCATGTCCTGTATACTTTTCCTCATTTCATCATGACGTCTAGCTGAGTTTTCTTGTATCTCAATCAGTTTCCTTAGAATTATCACTCAAAATTCCTTGTCAGTCATTTCAAGGGCTTCTTATTCTATAGGATCTAGAGCTTGAGAGTTATTATCCTTTGGTGGTGTACTTTCTTGATTTTTCATATTTCTGGTATCTTTTCTTCGATGTTTATTCATTGTGACGGGGGGTTTCACAGTCCACAGGTTTGACACTATTGTCTGACTAAGATGTTGCTGTGGTTGCTAATTTGGTATGGCTACCTCAGTGACTGCTCAGTTGGCCTCTAGTGCTTTGTGTGTGTTGTTGTCTCAGGTCTTGGGCCTCTCTGGGTAGCCACCTCTCTGGTCAGCTTGGACTCAGCTGGGCTGCTGGGTGTTGGGGCAGTACCGCAGGGTGTGTGGTCTCTGCTGAGCTTCCACCTCCCATGCTGGACTTCTTGTTCCCTGTCCTGTGCGCCAGGCTGCTGGGATGCATGGAGGCACTGCAGAGCGTGTGGTCTCTGCGGAGCTTCCCCTTCCTCTGCTGGATGTCTCCCTGCTCCGTGCATGCTAAACCCAGCTTGGGATGGAGCCGGGTGGCGGTGGTGAAGCCTACCTGCTGCCAGATTGCGTGGTGGCGGCCCCCCCCACAGGGTGTGTGGACTCTATGGAGCTTCTACCTTCCCTGCTGGACGTCTCCCTGCTCCGTGCACACTAGGCCAGGCTGGGAATGGAGCCGGGTACCTGCGGTGAAGCCTATGTGCTGGATCACGCAGTGGCGGCCCCACAGGGTGTGTGGTTTGTGGTTTCTGCGGAGCCTCCGCCTCCCCTGCCGGACTTCTCCCCACTCTGTGTGCACTGGGCTGGGCTGGGAATGGAGCTGGGTGGCAGCGGTGAAGCCTATCTGCTGGATTGTGCGACGGCGGCCCTGCAAGGCATGTGGTCTCTGCGGAGCTTCTGCCTCCCCCCCTGGATGTCTCACTGTTCTGTATGCACTTGATGTTATGTTTTTATAGTTTAAATCGGTTGATTTGAGAGTGATACTAGGGACCATCTATTCCGCCATCTTTTGATTCCCAGATCTATGATTCTACCCGAAGCGGTATGTTTTCTCCTTCTTCCCTCCAGTTTTGATGGAGTGAGTCTCTATATTCCTGACCAGTCTCTTCCGAGCAGTCCTCTGCTGATTGGGGTGCTGGTCAGCTGTCCCTGCTGTGCCCTAGCGCTCTCCCGGTGGGCCTGTCTCCCCCACTGCCGCTGCTGCAAACACTTCCCGTGGGATGGGCTGTGCTCCAGTCCCTTTCTATGACTCACCAGCCTCTGAGTGGCTCCTTTTTTTCAGTTGTTGTGGCTCCTAGCTCCTATGTGGGTCCACAGGAACCCTATTAGTGGTCTTGCTGGCCTGGGAGCCACCAAGGCCTTCCTCTCCCCTGATGCCTCCAGGCAATGCCATCCAAAGGGCATGACTGGACTGCTGTACACTCAGCAGCTTCAGTCTTAAAGCGGCCATGACATGAAATGGACGGAGTGGTTTTTTCTTTCTCTCATGGTGGCTTCTCCTGCCTTCATGCACTCTGTAGGCCTCTCCTTCTCTTCCCCTGAGCTCTAATGGCCCCAGCCTGGCTGTTGTTGCTTTTTTATAGTTGTAAGTTGGTTGATTTGTGGGAGAGAGTGATGCTGGGGACTGTCTAGTCTGCCATCTTGACTGGAAACCTCAGTACCCTTTTTAAAAAGGTTTCTCAGTTTGGGTTTGTCTGATGTTTCCTCTTGATTAGATTCAAGTTATATATTCCCTGCCAGAATATTACATAAGTGATGTTATGATCGTCTCAGGGAATCACATCCAGAGGCAAATTTTGTCCATCTGCCCCTCATTGGTGATATTAATTTTGATCACTCAGAAAAGGTATCTGATTTCTTCACTATATAGTTTATATTTTCTGCTTTGCTATTAATAAGTAATCTATGAGAAGACATTTAAGTCTATGCAAATATCCTGGTCTTCACCAAATTCTCCCCCGGCCCTAAATTTAGTGTCTACTGATGATAATCTAATCCTTACTGTGATGGTTACAAAATGATCATTGTTTGACTCCAGCACCACTGCTACATTTACCTTTTGGTCCTTGGCATCCTTTAAGAGCTCTGCCTTCTCCACCATTTATTTATTTATTTATTTATTTATTTATTTATTTATTTATTTATTTATTTACTTACTTATCTCTCCACCATTTATTTATTTATTTATTTATTTATTTACTTACTTACTTACTCATTTATTTATTTATTTATTTTCTATCTATTATAAGTATGGACTGGTGGATTTTTATTTTTCAATGGTTTATAGTTTATTATTTTACTTAATTATTTTGGTCCTAAATTTCCCCAGATTTGGAGAGTAAGAGATCCTTCAAACTCTTGTGTTCTTGTGACATACCGTCATCTTTTTTGAAGCACTTTCTTACTTTCTGACATGAAAACATGCTTCTGGATCATCTTATGCTTTCTGTGCCCCAGCCTTGGAATCAGTTATTTCTCCAGGGATCCCTTGTTACTTTCAGTGGTGACTAGTATTAGAAAGCAAGATCTGGGCACTGCGTGAGCTTATTGCTACTGGGGTGTTTTTGTTTCTAGGTCCTTTCTGCAGACAGAGCTAGGAAATGTATGTGTGTATTGTATATACACATATACATACATATGTACATGTGTAGCTATACACACACACATTTGTACACATTTTAGAAATCATGAGTTTACCCCAATATCTCCAATTCCAATCCTCTTCTGCAGGTTTTTTTCTTACTCTTCCCCATTCCATATTTGTATTTCCTTTCTAGCAAGAACTCTGGAATGGAGCCCTTTCAGTGTTTCATTAATATTAAATGTTTTGTTAACATTTAAAAAGTAGGCAGTGAAAAGGAACAACCAGAAGAGGAGAAGAAAACCAACAGTGGAGGTATCAAAAAAAGTCCAGGGAGAAATAAGCTTCAGCCCTGTCAAATTTTATTTCCACGGGAAGGGAGGCAGAGAATCAAGATGGCAGAATAGACAGTCCCCAGCATCACTCTCTCCCACAATCAGCCAATTTACAACTATTAAAAAGCAACAATTACCACACTGGGGCTGCTAGAGCTCAGGGAAAGAGAAGAGACCTATGGAGTTCATTAAGGTGGGAAGCCGTGATGAGAGAAAGAAGGGACCACTCCACCATTTGGAGCCCCAGCCATTTCAACACCAGCGCTGGTGAGCACATGGAGCAAGAGCTGGCAAAAGCCACTGCGGTGCCCTTTGTATGAAGTTGCTTGGAGACTACAGGGGAGAGAAGGTCCTTGGTGGCCCCCAGGCCAGCAAGACCACTGACAGGGTTCCTGTGGACCCATATATGTGTGAGGGGCCGCACACAACTGAGAAAAGGAGCCACTCAAAGGCTGATGAGTCATCACAAGGGACCAATGTACGTTTGGAACACAAGTGGTGGGGGAGGCGGGCCCACCAGGGGAACACTGGGGCACAGCAAGGATAGCTGATCTGCCCTCCAAATAGTTCAGGACCACTCAGTGGAGACTGGTCAGGAATATAGAACTGCACGGGGTGCAGTTTGCTGAAAAGACTCAGGCCCAGACCAGGGTTTCCACACAGCCGAGGTATATCAGACCTCACAAGACCTAGAAGTGCTTAAAAGGTCGACAATTAAAACCTGAGCTGCACAAAAAGCCTACCCCAGAGAATCAGCAGCAAAGCAGCAATTTAGCTCAACCACAGGGCTCAAGTGCTTGTCCCCACAGGAAGTTCCTCCATTTTAGAAGTAAGCAAAGGACAACAAATTAGTTCCAGTGCAGAGTTTAAGTGGTGGGGGTAATAATCCAACACAGAATTGAAAGAAAACACAAAAAACCCATAGATCAGAGACAAAGTTCCACAACAATGTCTTACAATGCATTAAAAAAAAAAAAGGAAAATATCACTATTTTGTAAGTCTTAATAAAAAAATTTATTTCCACTAAAATAAGGGACAAAAGAAGGAAGAACACCTAGGGGAAAAATTTGGCCACATTGAGACCACTTTTGGATATGTTGGGTTTGGACATATTGAATTTGAGAGGACTGTGGGAGATATAGGTGAAGTTGTCCAGAAATCAAGCTAACATATAAATATGGAACTCAAGAGAGAGTTCATGGCCATGGATGTAAATTTTGGAGCCTTTGTTCATTCATTGAACAAATATTTATTAAATTTATCCTCTGCAGGCGCTGTGCTGGACATTGGTTATATGAAGAATTGTAAAAGAGACAAAGCTTCTGGCTGACATGGAGCTAATCTTTTGCAAGTGATAGTAGTGAGGGCAGGCAGGGATACAGGCGATAAACATGTAAACAAAGGATATAATTTTAGACAGTGATAGGTACCCTAAAGAAAAAAACATTGGATGAGGGATGAGTGAGAGAGCTAAAGAGATAGATTGGTTGAGGAAAAACTTTGTTTTAAAACCTTTTCTTTTACTTGTTTACTGTTTTGTATCCTCCTTTTCTTTCTTTCTTTCTTTCTTTTTTTTTTTTTGTAACATCGAAAGAATATTGAGTGCCTACCCCATGCCAAGAACTGTGCTGGGCACTGGGCATAGAGCAATGACAAAAGGAGATGGTCCCTCTCAAGGGTACTGCACAGTGTTATGGCAGAGACATATATCAAGCAAATAACTACATACATGAATGTATAATTGTCACAATGCTATTAAAGAAAGGATAGATGCTATGCAAACATTTAGTAAAGAAATTACTGGTAGACATTTGTTGTTTGCCTCTCTAGGATTCTGTAATCCCAGTTTGGGTTTGGTGACCCACCCCACATATAAACTCTCAACATCAGGGGAGATCCTGTCCTGCTTGGTCAGTCAGATCATTGCTTTTCCACAGTACCAGTTATTGGTTCTAAAATAGGAATTTACCCAGAGTCAAGTCATCCTAGCCAATGAGACTCAATTCTGGGACTTTTTTTGGAACCCTCTTGGAGAAGTATATCCACTCTTACTGTTAGGTTTGGATGTGAAAGAGGAAGCTGGAGCCACAGTAGCCTTCTTGCCACCATGAAGAATGAGCTTCTTTGAGGACAGAGCGAACCTAGAGGGAATGGGGACAAGGGATAGAAAGATATGTAAGTCCTAGTGACACTTTTTGAGGTTCGAATCAAGCCTGAAGCTAACTCTGGACTTTGTGGTTACCTGTCACTTTGGGCTGTCACTTGTGACCAAGATGATTCAGAACATAAATGAATCAGGGAAGGTTTCCCAAGGGAAGGGACAGATTTGTCCCTCAGGGGGTGGTGGTGGTGAGTAGCAATTAACCTGGCCTGGAGCAGAAGGGAGGTGAGGAGAGTAGTCGCAGCAGAGGAAAGAGCATGCACATGCCCACAGGACCTCGAGCAGGTGAAGCAGCAGAATGTTGGAGAAGCAAGGAGAAGGCCTGAGAACAGAGAGAGGATGGATCACTAAGAAAATCTGTTTAATATTGAAAATTTCAAATATATTAACAATGAAGAGACTAGAATGATGAACATCTACATATCCATCACCCAGCATCAACCACTATTAACTTGGGCCCAATGTTGTTTCTTTTATTTTTTTATTTTTATTTTTTCCAAAGATGACTGGTAAGGGGATCTCAGCCCTTAACTTGGTGTTGTCAGCACCATGCTCTCCCAAGTGAGCTAACCGGCCATCCCTATATAGGGATCCGAACCCGTGGCCTTGGTGTTATCAGCATCACAATCTCCCAAGTGAGCCACGGGCTGGCCCTAATGTTGTTTCTTTTAAACCTGCTTCTCTTACTTCTCCCAGTCTTCTGGCTAGATTATTTTTAAGCACAATGGAATACATTTTTAAGAAGGTGACATTTAAGCTAAAACATAAATATTTGATGATGAGGAAGTGGCCATTTGAAGATTTTTAGGAAGAGCATTAGAGGCAGAAGGAAAAGTAGGTGCAAAATCCCAGAGATTGGAACAGACTTGAATTTTTTTTTTTTTTTGTGACGGGAAGGGGATCGTAACCCTTGGCTTGGTGTCGCCCGCACCGCGCTCAGCCAGTGAGCGCACCGGCCATCCCTATATAGGATCCGAACCCACAGCTGCAGTGCTCCCAGTGCTGCACTCTCCCGAGTGAGCCACGGGGTCGGCCCAGATTTGAATTTTTTGAGAGATGCAAAATTAGACCAGAGTGGCTATGGTGGGAGACCAGATGGGGGAAAGGGATATGAAATGAAGTCAGAAAAGTAGATTGGGTCAGGTTGTGGAGGCCTGGGTGTCATGTTGAGGAGTTTGGGTTTTATTCAGATTACTGTATGAAGCCCTTTAAGGCAAAAGGCACTGTATTCTGATTTACCTTTTGAGAAGCCCTCTCTGATTGCTATTTGGAGGATGGTGGCCAAGAGTGGAAGAAGGGTGGCCAAGCAGGAGATTATTACAGAAATCCAGGGGAAAGCTGATAATGGCTTGGAGTGGTATTTTAGCGTCAGACATCATGAGAAGCAGTCAGGACTAGGATATATATATATATATATATATATATATATATAT
>NW_007728835.1:137766-143822 GCF_000696425.1 Galeopterus variegatus
GAAGGTAGTGGGTGACCAACCAAGAGTTTGAGTTGTCAAAAGTCAAATTTGTGATGCACTTACTTGGCTAAGTGAAGAAGTTGAGGTAATGGTTGGTCATAGGAGTTGGACCCAGGGGAGAGGTCAGGGCCAGAGATAGACATGGAAGTTATGCTGGGTGTCTTCAATTTGATATTCAGAACCACTCTACCCTTTTCTACTGGGCACTGAGCCCTGAGAATCTACCTGTATTGACTATATCAACAGGGTCTCTTGTTCTGTGGCTTCTGTTAGGTTTGGCTAATAAAGAGTCCTGGAAGGAGATCTGGGGGGAGGAGGGAGGTAAGTGAGGTTGGCCTTTTTATTTCTCCGGCTCCTCTCTGTGTAGTGTCACTGAGGGCTGACTGTGTCTTTACCAAAGATCACGGCTCCTGTCTCCAGGTTTTGGTAAGTACTTGTGAAGGTTAATTCTAAGTGTCAACTTGGTTAGATGAAGGAATGCCAAGAAATCTGGTAAAGCTATCTTTTTAGGTGTGTCCGTGAGGGTGTTTCCAGCAGAGATCAGTATGAGAGTCTGAGTGCATTGGGTGGGAAAGACCTTCCTGCAATGTGTGTGGGAACCATCCAATCCTCTGGGGGTCTAGAGAGAACAAAGGATGGAGGAAAAAGGTGACTCTCTCTATATATATGCCGGAGTTGGAATACACTCTTCTCTCCTGTCTGTGGACATCAGAGCTTGAGACTCTTCAGCTTTTGGGTACCAGGACTTACACCAAGGACACTATCAGCTTCCCTGGTTTTGAGGCCGTCAGACTTGGACTGAGCCACACTACCAGCATCCAGTTTACAGATGGCCTGTCATGGGACTTTCCTTCACAATCATGTGAGCTAATTCCCCTAATAAATCCTTCTCATATATTTATAGCATATCCTATTGATTCTGTATCTCTGGAGAACTCAAATACACTATTCCCTCACTCCCCATCAAGCCCAGGAGGGTAAGGTGTCCTACTGTTATCAGCCCAGTAGTACTGAACTGTCCCTCATGGTTTCTCTAAATCCTGCCTTTAAGAATGTCCTGTAAAAAGTCCTTTTATTGAACTCTTGTGACCCAATTCGAGGGTGCCATACACTTCTTGCTAGGATCCTGATTTGTGAGAAGTCATTGGCAGATAGATGGTATTAAAGCTTTGGGCCTGAATAAAAGCAACTAAGGAGATCAGAGAACAGAGCTTGGGCACCTTTTAGAGGTGGGCAGGGAAGGAGGAACCAGCACAAGAGACCAGAGAGAAGAGGACCATTTAGTAGGAGTTAAACTAGGTAAGTGCAGAGTCACCGGAGCCCAAAGAAGAAAGCACATCAAGGAAGAAAGGGTCACTCTGTCAAAGACTGCTGAGAGATCAGGGGAGGTGGAAACAGAGAACTCACACTCGGACTTGGCAATCAGTAAACTTTAAGTGATTGTTATAGTCTTTGTGGAGCTCAGCTACATTAATTTCTGTCAGAGTCCCATCCATTAAGCAGCTCTTAGGGAGTCTTTTTTTTTTTTTATTGTAACATAGTTGATTGTACATGTCTGTGGACTTATGGGGTCTTGATCCGCCCCTAGCTTAGTCCTCCAGCCTCTCCTCCTCTGAGTGCCTGCCAATCACCTGCTCCTCAGTGCCTCCAAGGCTCTGCACTGGCTGCAACCTCTGGGGCTTTGCTCTTGCTGTCTCCTCTCCTGGGACACTCTTTCCCTCCTCTTGCTTCCCTTGGGTAGCTTCTACCTCAGGTCTCAGAACCCTCCTTGACTCACAAATCTAGGAGAAGTACCCTCCTAAGTACAGTTGATTCTAGTTTTTCACAGTAGTTGTGCTCTAGAAAATTGCCACGAATACTGCATTAGTGAATAAGGAACCATTGCTCCTAGAGGAAACACAGGGTTAGGTTCCTGTAGGCCTCTGGTTACAACATTGCCATCATCTGATCAATACATAACCTTTTCTGTGTGTGTTTCTGGTTGAAGACGTAACCTTGTTCTGTGTGTTTCTAATTTAATATAAATACAAGGGTACTTCAAAAAGTTTGTTGAACAATACAATTAAAAGATAATACAAATCTTTTCACAAACTTTTTGAAGTACCCTCATATATTGTTGATTCATTAATATCGAACCCATGGCCAATAGCACATGAGTCAGGCCTGAATGAAACCTAACACATATTTTCTCCATAGAGCACATTACAGCCTTCTTGTGCTTAGGAATGTTAGAGAGTACTTCATCACTATGCTTGACAGCCACTTTAAACAGCAAAATTACCAACAAAAGGCACAAGAATGCAAAAAGTGTGGCACTAAATTGTCCTGGAAAAGGACACTCGTTTACAGCATGAGAGTGTTAGAGAGTACTTCATCACTATGCTTGACAGCCACTTTAAACAGCAAAATTACCAACAAAAGGCACGAGAATGCAAAAAGTGTGGCACTAAATTGTCCTGGAAAAGGACACTCGTTTACAGCATGAGAGCTGAAACAAGAAGGCAGAGAGAGAGTCTTGTTCAACCTCATCTGAGAATATGCACGTCCAGCGACTCAAATTTTTCACCTCTCTGTACATATTTGTGAATGATCTCAAAAGCACCAAGAGTATTGATTTGGTGGTTACAAAGAAATGTTAGCAAGTAGGTCAATTTGCAAATACAAAACCCATGGATAATGAGGAAAGACTGTGTTCACACAGCACCTCTTAGTTCCCTCACTAAGGTCCTTTCCACACTGTGTTAATATCACAAAGGATACATCACTTACTAGCTGACTTTGGGCTGATTACTTAACCTCTCTGTGCATTGTTTCATCTATGGTATGAGTAATAACTTATTTCATAGGGTGTTGCAAGCATTAAATGAGTTAAAGTCATATGAGTAACTTAGTTGGGTACCTGCCACATGGTAAGCACTTAGTATTAGCTATTATTATTATCGTCATCTGTTTGTCTCTATCACTAGACTGTATGCCCTGTGTCATATCTTAAGACTTCCTTTGCTCTTTTGCTAGTTGCTAGGAATGATAAATGCTAGTAGTTCACATTATATAGAAGGTACTGCCCTAAGTGTCTTACATTTATTACTTCAATTAGTATTTATGAGAGCCTTTAGTGATAGTTTCTATTATTACTTCATTTTAAAGAAGAGGAAACCAAGGCACAGAGAGGTAAGTTACTTACCTAAGGTCACACAGATGTCAAATCTGAGAGCTAGGATTTGCATTCAGGCTGTCCAGAGTATGGGCACCTCGTTCTTGCCCACATGGAACTCAAATAGACTCCAGTTCCTCATGCTGTGCTTGCCTGCCTTTTGTGAACATACTTCTTAACTTAAAAAAAAGTTATTTAAACCACTGTACAGCAGTATTTTAAAAAGCTTCTAAACATTCACCCATATTCCTGGTATCTAGTTCAGCGACTGTTTTGATTTTGATGTTTCCTTCCAATGTCTATCCACAGGAATACTTTCTTTTATGCTGCCCAGTTGTAACATTATGCATTATAACTTGGTGTATTGGTTTTTACTTGAGATCATCTCATAACACGCACTCATTTTCTGTCTGTGTCTGTCCCCTTCATTCTGTCTGTTTTAGGAGTTATACCAACTAAAGAGAGGGAAGAGGCCTCCTTTCTTCCTGCTTCTATGGCATCACTAGTCACTCACTCCTCTGCCCCTTGCATCTGCTCACTACCCCACCACCCTGCTGAAAAGATGGTGACACTTATATAGTGTTTGCTAAGATCAAAACATACAGAGTTGCTGATATCAACTGATGACAACCGCAATTTCATGTGATTTTCAGTCCTAATCTATGCCAGGTACTGTATTTACATGTATTAACTCATTTAATCATCAAGATAATGAGATGAGGTGAGTATTATTATAATCATCCCCATTTACATTTGAGGAAACTGAGGCAAAGAAAAGTTAAATAACTAGCCCAAGATCACATAGCTAGTGAATGTTAGGTGCAAGATTTGGGCCCAGGAAGTCTGCCTTCAAAGACTATATTCTTAACCATTATGTTACAACGCCTCTCCTGAATGGTGTACTAAGCTTAAAATAACCAAATCCAATGTTGTTTAGGGGGTGGGAGCAAGCCTCCCTGCTAAATGAGTACCAGTGACCTGTGTTTCCCCCTATTTAGAATTTATTATTTAATGTATATGTGCATTCTCCAATAGATGTAAGGGCCCTGAGGCTAGGGAGTGGGCCTGCTCTTCATCACTACATCCTCAGTGCCTTGTACAGTGAGTAAAATAAATATGCTCCTCAATGTTTATTGAAAGAAAAAAGGAAGGAAGGGTGGAAGGTGGGGTATATAGACTGGGGACCGGGAAGGCAGGTGGGATAAATTGTAGAATGTGTCTCTCTGACATTTGTGGAGGATTGGGCTTTGAGTAGCCACAAATAAGGTGGCATCTTCTGCTTCAGGTGTACAGAGTAGAACAGAGTAGAGGGTTGAGTTCAAGCCAGAGATTCTTAGTGTCAGTTAAATGGCAAACCCCTCACCTACAGGGCTGGGGCCAGAGTTCAGAACAGGCTGGAGGCTGGGTGGGAGGTGAGAGCTAGTCAGGAGTAAGTCCTACAGGAAAGAGCCCTTTGGCCCTGGGAAGCATGTGTGGTACAAAGGAAGGTCTGGAATGTGTTAGACCTGCGTGTCTGCCAGACTTAAGGCCATTGTCTAGAAGCCACTGAAAGTGAAAACTTTACGTTAATTTGGTGTCTTGGAACTCTTTCTCTAAGTGCTAGATATGGTGGCAGAATGCCTGCAAATATAAAATGTCTTTAGGAAAGTGGGCCTTTTGTTTCTAGCATTCTGGGACCCAAGTTCTTTGAAGGAGAGATATGAAAGGCAAGGATGACTCCTGAAAGACAGAATACGATGTTGATTCAATCATTACCTGTTTCTGAGACCTTCTTTGTGATCATTGTTTTTTATCTGTCAAAAAGGGAAGCAACGAGTTTATATAGCTTCTCAAAGTTATGATGATGATTATAATGTATTTCAACAATATATTGAAAGTCCTTGGAAGAGTGTAAAGTACTAACAAATGTAATGATTATTAATGCCTGTTATCACATATATTAAATAACATAATACAATGATTAATTTTATCCCCTGGCTCCCCCACTCCATGGTCTTCCTAAGAAGTAGTTTCACACTTTCAAAATGAAGTGGGAAGAAATATTGTTAGGATATGTATTAATTTTCTATTGCTGCCGTAACAAGTTACCACAAACTCAGTGACTTGAAAACAACATAAATGGATTATTTTACAGTTCTGGAGGTCAGGAGCGTGTAAGAGGTCTCACTGGGCTAAAATCAAGGTGTTGACAGGGCTGTATTCTAAGCTGGAGGCTCAAGGGAAGAATCTGATTTCTCATCCTTTCCAGCTTCTAGAGGCCACCTGCATTCCTTTTCTTACAGTCCCCTTCCTCCATCTACAAAGCCAGCAATGTTACATGTCTCTGTGCCTTTCCTCCATAGTCACACCTTCCTCTCCCTTCTGTCTGTCTTCTGCTCTTAAAGACCCTTGTGATTACATTAGATCCACCTGAATAATCCAGCATACTCTCCCTATTTTGAAGTCAGACAATTTGAAACTTTAATTCTTCTTTGCCATGTAACCTGACAAATTCACAGGTTTTGGGTATTAGAACATGAACATCCATGGGGGGACCATTATTCTGCCTACCACAGTATATATTTTGTAAATTTTGCACCTGGAAAGAACTTTGGCAAAAGCAAAAATGGAGTGCAAGGGTAAGCCTTGTTCTGGGAAAACCACCTTCGTGATCATGGGATCTTCCCTGCCACGAAAAACAATTACATTGTATAATGTCAAATATACTAATTATCCTGATTTGAGCATCACATATTGCACACAGGTAATGATATTCAACTCTGTACCCCACAATTATGTACAATCAACTATGTTACAATAAAAACAACAACAACAACAAACCCCAACACAATTAAACACTCTTCCTAAATTAAAACCTTAAAGGGACTAGGAAAAAAAAAAAAAAAAAAAAAAAAAAAAAAAA
>NW_007728835.1:144822-162918 GCF_000696425.1 Galeopterus variegatus
CTCAACGATCTCCAAATGTATTCAACCCAAAAAGGGCTTTACAAATCCCAGCAGTAATTAGGGACTTACATAAACAACACAGCTTAAATTATTTAGTGGACAATCTCTAATGACACCACCAGCAGGGTAATGCACTTTATTCGTCATTAAAGCAAAAGTGATTAGTCTGCTATATAACCTAATCATCTGAAAAACGTAATTCCCATAACAACTTTTGTCATTAGTGCTTTGTAAAAGGGCAGATTAAAGACAGAATTTTGACACATCAAATTGTGCTGCAGCACAAAAGCCAAAATAAGTGTTTCCTCCACTAGAGGGCTGGTACCCATGTTGTCTTAAAAGTCCTTCACCTGGATGGCAGCAGGTGACAGAGTTGGGCAGAATCTAATTTTCAGCAATTTCTTAGTTTTTCACTACCTGGATAAATTCTAGAATTAAATGCTGCATAAGCTAATTCTTTTGGAGAAAGTTTGGTTCTAGAAAGATGATTGAAGTTCACATGAGAGGTTTGGGAGGATTTTTAAGCTTCCATTCAGCACATGATTCAACATTTGCTGGGATTCTTGGACGTGTGAAGATGTGGGCTAGATGCTGGATACAAAGGTAGTGAAATAATGCTTCTGGCCTCAAGGAGCTTCTGTTTAGCCCTGGATCATTAGTCACCAATGTTTCCAGTTTTTTTTCTGGGTGTGTGGGCACCTCACCTGCTTGAAGTTAGTCATGGTCATGTCCTTTGCTTTGGAGAAAATGTTATGGACTAACTGTGTCCGCCCAAAATTCATATATTAAAATCCTAGCCCTCAATGTGCTGATATTAGGAGGTGGGGCCTTTGGGAGTTGATTAGATCATGAGGGTGGAGCCCTCATGAATGGGATTAGTGCCCTTATAAAAAGAGACACAAGAGATTGGCAAACAAATCCATGTTTAAACATTTTAAATTAAAATGCTATTCTAAATTAAAATATTTAAATTAAAATAAGATATCTAAAGTGTGTTCTTTCTTACTCTTTTCAGTTAACAGATTGTCTTTGCCTGGATTACTCAAAACGCACAGCCTGTGGAAATGGCTTAGGCACTGTTACTCCAATAGAGAATGCAATCCAAGCCCGGTACGGGCCCGACACTGAGGGTTGCGATCGGTTGCCGGACACGAAAAAAAAAAAAAAAAGAGATCTAATTCCAACATTGAATTGCTAAAGATTTGACGTCATAACACTAGAGGATCAGGAATGTATTGATGAAGATGCTTGGGTGGATAATAGTGGCTATTTCCCCCGGAATATTAACACACAGGTTGTTTTTGCAACATCCAGTAATTATTAGAACTGTGTCCCTAAGCAGCTCTGGGCTCAGTTCTGAAACTCATGTCTTAATCAGGCAGGTTTTGACTCATCATGTAGTTATCCATTTTTCTTTAACTGAGTGTTTTAATTGTTTTATACAATTAGGAGGAGGAAGATCACAAAAGTCATCACATTGCAGAAGAGATATGACAGACAAGGCCATTAACTCTACCTTACTGTACAAATCCCAGCAGTAATTAGGGACTTACATAAACAACACAGCTTAAATTATTTAGTGGACAATCTCTAATGACACCACCAGCAGGGTAATGCACTTTATTCGTCATTAAAGCAAAAGTGATTAGTCTGCTATATAACCTAATCATCTGAAAAACGTAATTCCCATAACAACTTTTGTCATTAGTGCTTTGTAAAAGGGCAGATTAAAGACAGAATTTTGACACATCAAATTGTGCTGCAGCACAAAAGCCAAAATAAGTGTTTCCTCCACTAGAGGGCTGGTACCCATGTTGTCTTAAAAGTCCTTCACCTGGATGGCAGCAGGTGACAGAGTTGGGCAGAATCTAATTTTCAGCAATTTCTTAGTTTTTCACTACCTGGATAAATTCTAGAATTAAATGCTGCATAAGCTAATTCTTTTGGAGAAAGTTTGGTTCTAGAAAGATGATTGAAGTTCACATGAGAGGTTTGGGAGGATTTTTAAGCTTCCATTCAGCACATGATTCAACATTTGCTGGGATTCTTGGACGTGTGAAGATGTGGGCTAGATGCTGGATACAAAGGTAGTGAAATAATGCTTCTGGCCTCAAGGAGCTTCTGTTTAGCCCTGGATCATTAGTCACCAATGTTTCCAGTTTTTTTTCTGGGTGTGTGGGCACCTCACCTGCTTGAAGTTAGTCATGGTCATGTCCTTTGCTTTGGAGAAAATGTTATGGACTAACTGTGTCCGCCCAAAATTCATATATTAAAATCCTAGCCCTCAATGTGCTGATATTAGGAGGTGGGGCCTTTGGGAGTTGATTAGATCATGAGGGTGGAGCCCTCATGAATGGGATTAGTGCCCTTATAAAAAGAGACACAAGAGATTGGCAAACAAATCCATGTTTAAACATTTTAAATTAAAATGCTATTCTAAATTAAAATATTTAAATTAAAATAAGATATCTAAAGTGTGTTCTTTCTTACTCTTTTCAGTTAACAGATTGTCTTTGCCTGGATTACTCAAAACGCACAGCCTGTGGAAATGGCTTAGGCACTGTTACTCCAATAGAGAATGCAATCCAAGCAGGGTGAAGAAAGGGGAGGGAGAGCTAGCATGAGAATGCTGCATTGTGCTGGTCTGCACTTGGGTTCAAGTTTTCTTGATCTTACAGGACCATTTTCCAAGAAGCTATATTAATGAGTGCTTTTCAGGACAGTATATAGAGTAAGAAGGGAGAAGAGCTTACTTGCAGCCCTCCATCTCCTGTTGGTTAAAAGTTTGCTCCATGGGGCATTAATTCCCTTACACTTGCAGGTGGGCATGCATGAGGACCATATGAAGTCCTGAGCTCAGAAGAGGGGCTGCTCTTGGGGTTTAATGCTCTGCAATTGCTGTCTTGAAATTCTTAATACTTTTATCTCTGAACTTGTGTTTGGTAAGTGAAGTCTGAGGGACAATGAAGCATGAGCTGGGGGACTTGGAGCTTTTGCTCACAGGTGGTCCCAACTTCTTCCCCCTCCACCCCCCACCCCCTGTTTTCCCTGCCTCTCCAGATGGATTCTCAGCAACATGCTCCCCTACCCCCACTGCTGCTGCCCTCTGCCCCTGCAGGGACCTGGGTTTGGGCATGGGGAGGGCCAGTCAGGGACACGTGCTGTGTGCTCAGCCATGGGGAGGGGCCCTGCACACCTGGGAGGATCTGCTCTCATCCTCTGAGTATCTCTGTGCCCCAGGGAGTGCAACATTAAGTGTCAAATAAAATATACCATGAGAGGTCAAGAGAGAGGCTGTAGAAGAGAGGAAAAACTCTTTCCTGCTTTTTGAACAACCTCACATTTCATTTTGTACTGGGTCCTGCAAACTATGCAGCAGGCCCTGATAGGCTCTAAGTGGGCCTGTTTTTATCATGTCTTGGTGACAGTAGGGCTGCTCTGCCCAAGAAGATCTGAACTGCAGGGCCTGTTTTTATCATGTCTTGGTGACAGTAGGGCTGCTCTGCCCAAGAAGATCTGAACTGGCACATAAGAGGTGGTGGTACAGTTCTCCCCTTGCATCAGTCAAATCAGTTCTGCCCTCCCATTATATCTGGCTCTCACACTATTAATATGTGGCCTTTATTTTTGTGATATGAAGATGTTTTTATGTCTTTCTTGAGAAAAGAAGTATATGTTCAATAATACAGACCCACCTTCAAGATGGTGGCCAATCACAGTTTCTGAAAAGATTTACAGTCAGAGAGTTAGAAAACGATGCTGCAGCTGATGGCTGGTCCCTGATGCCATAGCTGGTCCTTCTGCCATGAGGGATATTCATCATTTCTCTTCTCCACCACTCATTCTAGATTTTCCTCTCCCTTGGCCAACACTTTGACTGGTCGGGGTTTCTTTACCATTAAAGATATCCCAGGGAATCCCCTGATATTTCAGACATAGTCCTTCTTCAACCCATTGTGTAGCATCACTAGCTTTTTATGGTAATTAGAAATAAACTCATGTATAGTTTGAGTTGGTCTCCTGGATGAAGAGATGAAAGTGACCAAAGAAGAGCTGAGGCTTCAAGGCAGGAGAACTCTTACTATGTTCCCTGGTGGAAGAATCCCTGCCCAGGCCTAGACCCCTAACGCAGCAGAGTCTAAGATTAAGGGATGGGAAGCACAAATTCTGTGAGTGTGTACTGGGAGCAATGGTGAGAACTGTTAATCCTACTTCCACCTATTGGTTCTTGGACTTGAATATTCTAGATCTTGGAGACACAGAACTGTGTACCATTGCCTGTTGTTTCAATGTCTATACCACATACCGGAAACGAGTACAATAACCTTGCAGAGTGTTATTCCAGCACCTTAAATGAGTTCTAACAGGTCATTTCACTGTTCTATTAGCCTGGATGTTTCAGATGAAGTATATGGCAAGACAGTGGTATCAATAGCAATGTGTCCATTGTCCCACTTCCTTTGCTGCAAAATGGGTCCCTTGGATCAAGCAATATTAAGTGTGATGTAATGTCAAAAGAATAGGCATTTGTAGGTCTTTGATGGTTTGGATGTTGAAGGCATTGCGTACAGAAAACTCAAATCTTATCTAAAGCAGTTGTCAAATCTGTAAAGGATAACCACTGTTCCATCTAAGGTGGAAGGTAATATAAGTGTAATCCCTTGAGAAATAGTGCCGTATCAATATCTCAGTGTCAGTCTCTGCTGTTGGCAGGTTGGGCATTTAGCAGTGGTATTAGCTATATCAACTTTAGTGAGGGGTATTTCATGCTATTTGGCTTATCCATAGCATGGTAGCATGAATAGAGCTTATATATGGGCCAAATAGCATGGATATGTTGCACCAGCACTGTGGTGTCCAAAAAAGAGAGGCTGGCCCATATCAATAAGACAAGTCACCCTGTCCATCAAGTTGGCGAGAGCCCTATGTGAGAGAAACACTCTCTGGTGGGATACAAAGATCTAAACACTTAGTGTTTACATCCACAGGTCCATCCACCTACCTCTTTCCCAGACCTTCTATTCCCAATCTTTCAATCTTCTTCTCTCAGGACTCTGACCAAATGGTAAAACCATTTTTTGCCACTGCTCAGGAATCTAGGTATATCTGTACTTCAGGCCACTCCATGTGGAGTAAATCGCCAAGTATTCTGCCCAGAGCTATGCCTACAGGGAGAATTTTCCCTCATCACTGTCCTCTAGGCCCACTCCTGGGTAATGCAGCTGAAATCTCTAGTTTATTTTATTTATTTTTATTTTATTTTAGCACCAATATGTTGTATTGACCCATCTATGAATCAGTCCCGAGTTCTTTCCTTCTCTGTTAATCCTTCATGAGGCTATAGGAGTGAGTTGAGGAAAAGGAGTTAATGCAATAGGGATAGGTGAATGGGAATCTAGGCTACCTGTTCATGTAATTTACTCATACCTTCTGGACTTTCTCAGGCCCAATCTTGAATATACCATTTTCATCATACAGTGGATTGCTGCTGTGCTGCCCTGAACTCATGACTCAGTGAATCTGATCATATTCAGCTGAATGGGCAATTCTAGTTGCATCATCATTTGGTGTCCCAAGTTCAGGTGCTTGATCTCTACTAGGTCCCAGTGGTACACCAGGAGCTGTTTTCAAGTGGAAAATTGTTCTTGGCCACAGAAGGTATGTCCTTGCTCCATAATCCTAGCATTTTGTGCTAACTCTGCTACTGAAGCTTTCCAGAGATTTCATGAATTACTCTTATCATCCACAGATATCTTCTAGCACTACCAGATATGCCAAGTGATATGGTGGTAGAACAGCTTGCACCTCTGCTTGGACATCTGCCTCTGAACGCAATCCCAGGGAGAAGGGTAAGGAAAAAGGTGGAGTGAGGCAGAAGAGGAGAGTGAGGAAATGTGAGTATGTGCTGTTCAACTGGCCACCACTTGGATTTAAAAATGACAGATTTCTCAATCTTGTGGGGTCATTTTCTGACAGGCTTTGATTTTTTTTCAGGGCAGTACACATGGAGTTGGAAAGGAGAGGAATTTATCTGTCAGCTGCCATCTTGCCTCAAAGATTCACTCCATGGGGCATTAATTTCCTTATACTTACTGAATGTTCTCAGGTGGGAGCTGAGAAGGTCTGTCTCAATAGGGAGATATTGAGTACCTCCCTCAATAGGGAGGACCTCAGGAAAAACCTGGAGGTTGGATGTGAATATGGGCACAAAGGTCAGTGCTGTTGGGTTGTGGCAATTGGGTCCAGAACAAGCGACGAAAATTCTGGGATTCAAGTGAGACCACAGAAGCAGAACATAAGAGGTGTCTGACTTACTAGTCAACTGCAGGTCCCAGATGAATATGATCAGAGAGCTCCTGCTGCATTTATCTCTGAGATGAAGTGTCTTAATCAGAATTATTAACTGTGACTGTCACTTACCCTATCCCAATGACTCACAAATCTCATCTGCAGCCCTGACCTTTCCCTGCAGCTCTAAACTCATGTGTCCAACTGCCTGCTTGATCTCTCCACATGGACATTTAATAGGGCGTCTCAAACTTAACATTCCATAAACAAACTCTTAATTCCTTCCACCCCACCAGACTTGCTTCTTCCCCAGCAAGTTCCTCAATTCCAATATCTAGAAGTTACACTGTTCCTCTCCTTCCCTCAGTATCCTTCACCTCTACCCACTTCCATTTACTCCAGTAACAAATCTTCCAAGACATGTCTTGAGTCTGTTTACTCTTCTCCATCTTTACTGATGCTTCCTAGTTGAAGCCACTTTTGCCTTTGCTTGTACTATTGTAACAACTTTCTAATAGTTCTCCCTTCTTCTACACTTGCTCCACCTAGAATTCATTCTTCACATAGCAGCGGGAGAAAGTTTTGAACAAAATGTAGAGTAGATAATGCCACTACCCTGCTTAAACTTTGTAATATGCTCCCTCCTGGAACTAGCAGAAAATCCAGAGATGTACATGGTCTGGTTCCTGCTCTGCTCTCTAACTTCACCTGATACTACTCCCTTCCTTCACTATCGCATTGTGGTCACAGTCCCTTTCTTTCTCTCCATGTTTTGAGGACTTCGCACTAGCTGTTCCCTCTGCCCAGAATGCTCTTCTCCTGACTTATGCTTGGTTGGTTCTTGTGACTCATGGCTCAGCCTAAATGTCATCTCAAAAAGTCATCCACTGCAATGTAGCCCTTCCAGTATCTCTATCACATCTCCCTATTTCTAATTTTATTTTTGTTTGTTTGTTTCCGCCCTGCCTCCATTAGGTGTGAGCTCCATAAGCACAGAGAACTTGTCATTCTTTTTCACTCTTGTATGTACTGTACCTAGAATAGTGCTTGACACAAAGTAGGCACTCAATATTTCTTGCGTGAATGCACAGACACATACTTTTAATTGAAGTATTTATAACAAAAATAAGATTTCCTCTTTATAAATACAAAATGCCTAAGAGATATATTTGTCAGATAATGTTTAAAAATAGCATCCTGTTTTGCCATTTGACAGAAGAAAACATAGAGGCTGTTTCTGGAGGTTTAGCAGTTTGGGCCCATAGTCCAGCTAAGTGATATAGGCTTTCCTATGATGGATTTGGTGTTTGGATCAGTTGGTTCATTTAATCATGGGTAACATGGCTGAAATTTTTTTTTTTTCCCTTTTTTCGTGTCTGGCAACGGATCGCAAACCTCAGTGTTGCGCCCGTACCGGACTGGGACCGGCCATGGGATCGCAACCCTCAGTGTTGCACCCGCACCTCACTCAGCCAGTGAGTGTTCCCTTTTTTCGTGTCTGGCAACGGATTGCAAACCTCAGTGTCGCGCCCGTACCGGACCGGGACCGGCCATGGGATCGCAACCCTCAGTGTTGCACCCGCACCTCACTCAGCCAGTGAGTGGGAACCGGTCTGTATGTGGGATCCGAACCCTCGGCGGGAGCGCCGCCACGCTCCCAAGCGGCGCACTGTAGCAGTGTGCCACCGGGCCGGCCCGATGGCTGAAAATTTTAAATCAACCACGTTGAAGCTAATTCATCTGTGCAGCATAGAGATGACTAGAGCCTCTAGGAGGCTAAGAGAAAACCTCCAAAGCCCAACCTGTGCCAGCAAAGCATCTTCTGTTATGTAGAAAGCACACACATGAGAAACATTTTTAGAACCATTATGATGCTATTGTATGCGTTCTCCAGAGGAATGCGCTCATCACTCTTTGGTGTTACTTCTGGGATGGCCCTTGGAAATCTAATTTAGCCTTCTCATTTTATGAGATGAGGAAAGTAAGGATGAGAGAGGAAAAGTGACTGGCCCAAGGTGATTCTGTTACTTAGAGGTGGAGTCAGGACCAGGATTCAGAGCTCCTAAAAAAAAGTCTGGACTTTTACAATACATCATGGCACCCTTTCCCTTATTCCGCATCCCCCTAAAAAAGCCCCCCCCACCAAGCGTTAATTTGTTAAACTTGGGTTTGCCTTAAACAATGTCCTTGTTAGTTGTGGTAGAATCACCGTGGGTCTCTGAGACCTACAGTGTTGGAAATGATGAAGGTGCTCATCTTCCTTTCTTATTTTGCTTAGAATATTGATTTAACACGAAACAAATATTTACCGTCAAAGGGAAGTCAGTGTATTTTCATCTAGGGCTCCAGTGAGACCTAAAAAGTCACAGTAAACATTCTCATTCCATCTAGTTAACAGTGTATTGAAACTGACTAGAAATAAATTTTCTTGGGTGGGGTTTCTCACAGTGACATAGTTTGTCTCATAATGGATCATCAAACACGGTTGGTTGGTTTTCTTTTCCCCTTTCCTTTACAGATTTGGTCTGCAGAATTTCAGAAAGTTTATACAGGCCTCAAAAAATCAGAACCATTTTTCTTTGTACTGTGTTGCTATAATTAATAGTTAGGACCATCAGGGAAAGACTCCAAATAATTTGTTTGGAAGATTTGGGGGAAAACTGAATGTTTTTCTTCTCTGAAAACCATTTAATTCTATATTCTCTTTCCTGTGTTTGTGTTCACCATTTACTTCTTTCCTTGTCTTCCTGACTTCAGGGGTGAGAGGTGGGGTGGTAACATTTTCAACTCACAAAGTTTTGCTCTCCATATTTGTTTACTGTAGGTAATTCTCAGGATGATTATGAGGATTTGGTTGTTGGAGATGGTAAACACCTATGTGCAATTTGAATTACTTCTTAGCTCTGTACATTTCTAGCTATGCATGTGATCAAGAAGTTTGGGACCAGTGTCTTCTGGCTGGAGCACCCTTGGTAAACACACCCTTTCTAAACACTATATGTGATGTGATTAGAGCAGCACGATAGTCTTTTGTTTCCAGGGTGGGTGTGGGGAACTGCAGACAGCCCAGGACTTTAAGTTCATCACTCCTGAAAAAAAAGATTGAGCATAACAACTGGCTGAAATCATCCCTGGTGGTTCCCTCCTGCAGATGACTTTCATATTCGCTGCAGCTGCCTGTTTTCACAGCTCCCCCAGCCCTGCTAAGTCCCTGAATAGGCAATTGCACGAGTTGCTGCACACGTCCTGTAGCCCTACCTTTGTGCAGACGTTCTCCCCCTCCGTAACATGTTCCTGGCGCACAAAAGCAGGCGCTGAATGGAACAGCTACGGGCAGAAAGTAAGGGGAGCTTGCCGGCAGTGGCGCCGCTGCACCATCTCCAGTGGTGACGGACGCTGCTAACCTTGCCTAGGAAACTAATGGAGCGTCCCTAAGAAACCCAAACTCCAGCTTGATTCAGCCCAGCTTTCTCCCCCACCTCCAGACCCCCAGGTGAGACTAAAACAAACCAACAAACCACGGGACCAGCAGACAGCCTAGTCAGCGTTCCTGTAAGAACGTGGGCTTGCAGCATATTTTTAATCCTGGAATTGGACCTGAATCTTAGCGTGTTTTGATTTGTGGAAAGAAATGCTGTCATCACCATTTTCCTTTGTTTTCCGGCAATTTATTTTCTGGTGGTAATGTAAAACATTTCTTCTGGGATGGGGTGAAAAAACTCAGATATACGTTTTTACAAGCGCACAGTACTTTGGCTTAATTCAGTGCACGAGACTTCAGAAATGCCTCCTACTAACCAGGTTAACCCATGCAAGGCTTCCAACTCCCTCCGAAGAATGGTGGCTAAAAGCCAACGGTATAAATGTAATGCTGTAATTTGTGCAAGCGCACAGTACTTTGGCTTAATTCAGTGCACGAGACTTCAGAAATGCCTCCTACTAACCAGGTTAACCCATGCAAGGCTTTCAACTCCCTCCGAAGAATGGTGGCTAAAAGCCAACGGTATAAATGTAATGCTGTAATTTGTGGGGGTCTGTTTCAGCATTTATATTTAAATTTATTTCCCTCGAAGAATTTTTAATTGGATATTTCTCCTTGAGATGCTCAAATAAATCAGATAGGGAACCAAACCTAGTTATTTCGCTTTGTAACCAAGCTTTATTTCAGAGCTTTCTTTCCCCTGCGGTTCTTGCCCCGAAGCGATCTGTAAAGCGAACCCACTCTGATACAGTTTGAAAAGTGCATTTTGTACTTGGCTCTTTCTTTGATCGAATTAATCTGGGCTTTTTTGTAGTTCTAAATGAGGCCTATGGGCTGACAATGTAGCTGTTTAAAGGGGATTTTAGGGGATAATAGCTAATGCAAATAGTGCCATGAGAATGGCAACTTGCTTTTGCACTTTCAATCACATAATAACAGCAAAGAAAGCTTTTAAAATGAATTGAAATTTTGTGGCATGCCATCTGGGATTATTTGGGGAAACAGTTCTGAATACTGCAGTTGGGCAAAGAATGGAGGTACGGTCTGCTCTTAAGCTGACATGTTTCAGATGGCAACCTTATGCTAACTGGTGCAAAGTTGGCTAGCATTTTTTTTTTCTTTCGGATTATCTGCAAAAATTCTCTTTGATTGCTGGTATTTGAGTCTGAAAAACTTTTCTATTGTTGAAGAATTCAATTCAGCCCCTTGCAGCTGCTGATCCCCTTATTGTCCCACTCGTTATGTGTACGCGTCTCACATGAATGTAGCCAAGCCTTTTAGTGCCTTAATAGGTGTCTACATAAAGGTCATTTATCCTGCAGTACTTGTTTTAACAAAAGTTTATACACAAACAACAACTACAGCTAAAACATTCACATTAATCAATTTCCCCCTGATGCAGAATGCAAATACTGCCTCAAGCCATGGCGGAGGCATGAAAAATGTTTTCTGTGTATGATGTTGTAAAGCAGAAAATAGTTTGAGCAATTTCATCAAGGGCAAAGCATAATTGTTTCAGCACAGTTTTTGGTTGAGATCACCCATTCTGGTGCTTCTGCGTGCATTAAGCCATTCTCAGGTCAGTGTTGAGGGCAGGGAGCAACTTAGGATGGAGTTTGTGGAGGTTTTAGCTCTTTCCTTGATGTTTACCCTGGTTTGGGAGTTGTTGTATGTGAACTTCTGGTGGGTGTCAGCTATTGTCTCTGCAGGAAAGGGTGCACAGGAGATTTCAGGATCTGGAAAAATAAAGGATCAATTGGGTATCTAGACTTTACAAAAAAAACGTTATTTTCTCTCAGGTATATGTTCCCCTGTTATACAAAAGAAAAGACAACCTTTTCCATCTTCAAACCCCAGAGAAGGCTGCTTTTAGGAGGAAGTAAAAATAAAAATAATAGCTACGGATTGTAAATGCTGGTGAGCCTGCTGACATGCTAGCTAAAATACTAGATGAGGAAAGACAAGCAAGGGTTTCTAAGAGAACTTGGTGCTGCTCATTGGTGCTGGGAGGGGATTGCCCAGCACAGTGGACGTCATGTGGGAATTACAAAACTCTAACCACGTGGGGAGGAGTGAGGAGGCGCACCCCTCCTGTCTCCTGGGAGCCACCTCATCTGCCCAGTAATTCAGAGACACGGCCACATTCTTCAGTCCATCTCGGGATGCTACATGTACTTGCTCTTAGCCATCTCTTCACCCAAGTCCTTCAGGAATAAAAATAAACCTACTTTATAGTATCTGTAGGTCATTGTCCTCTGCTGTGTTGGTTTGCTTGCTCTTTAACCTTCCAAGCTCAAGGCTTATACTTGAGAGGTTAAGGATTCAAGTCCTGTCCTAAGATGCCTCGGGGGTTGAATGAAGGCCAACAAGCTCTGTGATTTAACCTCTGTGTGTGGATCCACCCTTCCTCCAACCTCATCTCATGGGTCTCTTCCCTTCACTCACTTGGTGAGGATGGGGTTTGGGGTCACAGATCTCCTGGGTGCTGAGGATCCTCCTAATGGAGCCAATTGATTCTCTCCCACAATGACTTTTTAGCCTTTTGGGTTGGACGGTGTTTCTCAAACTTTAACAAATATGTGGATGACCTGGGGATTTTGTTAAAGTGAAGCTTCTGATTCAATTCCTCTGGAATGAGGACTAAAAATCTGCCACAAGCTCCCTGGTGAGGTCTATGCTGCCAGGGGCTCTAGATTTTAACTTACCTGGAGATGAGGTGTAGCTTTTAGTGTCCTAGAGTCAAACTATCTATTAAATGATGAAAATGAAAATGCCCATTGATGTAATGAGGGATTTTCTGACTTTTCAACTCTAATAGTTTTTTGGGGGATTAGGAAGGGCTTGGGGACAGTCTAGTTTTAGGGAGGCCTATTGTACAGTTTATCTTGCATGTGATTTGATTCTTCAGTTTCAAGCAGGAGAGACAAAGTAAATTATATTTGGTCCCAGTTTTTGATCATTTCTATATTATTCACTCATTTTAAAAATTACCAAATATGTATCGGAGGCCTACTAAATGCAGACACTGTGCTAGGAGTTGTGGGTACACTGGTAGCAGGCAGATCTCATCCCTGCCTCCAGTGGTCTACACTCCTAGAGCCTGGAGGGAGCAGTGAGATTCAACCTGGCTCCACATTGGAATCACCTGTGGGGTTTTTACAGTAATAAATGTCTGGGCCCCACTTCACTCTCAGAGAATCAAATTTAATTGGTTTGGGATGGGGCCTAGTCACCAGCATTTTCGAGGAGCTCATCAGGGGATTCTAGTGTGTGGCCAGGACTGAGGATTTCTAGCCCAAAGGATTGAACTAGAAGTGGGAGGATGTGGGTGGGAGTTGCGAGAAGAGCTGCTACAGGTACAGTCTCCAAGGCTGGGGGAGAATAGTGGAATGATTATGTATATGAAACTCTCTTTCCTTGCCAGCCTGCCTTTCTGGAGCATCGTGGCCATCACAGTGAGGGAGGACATGGCAAAGTTACCATGTGTGCATGTCATAATTTTGTAGTATCACAACATATTTACATGTAGTGACGGCACATCCTGATTCTAAGTCATGAGATGTGGTGTCTCCCCAGAACTAGTGCCTTTACTGTTCAGCTGAGGTTGCTTTGGTGCAAAAGAGGGGCAAGACTTCACTGGTTCTAGTTTGGGTTACCAACTGTCCTGGTTTGTCCAGGACTGAGGGGTTTCCCAGGATGCGGGACTTTCAGTGCTAAAACCAGGAAAGTTCTGGGGAAACCTGGATGAACTGGTCACCCTAGTTCTAGTGCAAAGACTTATTGCAGGGTTCTCAAATTTGACACCAAAAGCATAATTTATAAAAAGAAAACTTGATGAATTGGACCTCACTAAATTAAAAACTTTTACTTTGAGAAAGTCTGTGAAGAAGATGAAAAGATAAAGCTACAGAATGAGAGAAGATATTTTACAACCACGTATCTAATAAGAACTAGTATCTAGAATATCCAAAGAATTTTTTAAACTCAACAGTAAAAAACAACCAATCCAATTAGAAAATGGGCAAAAGGCATGAAGAGACATTCAGGGAAGGGAAAAAAACCATTGGCAAATAAGCACATGAAAAGATGTTCAACATCACTAGCCACTAATTAAAATGCAATTGAAAGTACAATGAGATATCAGTACATGACGGTTAGAATGTTAGCGCTAAAATAAAAAATGACAATGATAAATGCTGGTGATTATGTGGTCAAAATGAATCACTCATACATAGCTCGTAGGAACGTAAAATGATACAGCCACTTTGGAAAACAGTTTGTCAGTTTCTTAAACATGCAACTACCATACACCCTAGCAATTGCACTCTTGGACATTTATCCCAGAGGAATGAAAACTCATGTTTGCACAAGAACCTGAACATGAATGTTTATAACAGCTTTATTTGTAATAATAAAAATTGGAAACAACCTAGATAGCCTTCAATAAGTAAATGGTTAACCAATGATTGTATTTCAGTAGATAAAACCTTCCAAAACATGTAGTTTGTAGAGAAAAAAAAAAAAAAGAAAAAAGAAAAAAAAAGAATCTTTAGAGGTGAAAAAATGTTGGGACTTATTATTCTGGTGCCTACTAAGTCTGGATGTTTGATTTTGGGGTGATACTTTCAGGGTGTAATCAGCCCGTGTGGTATGGTGGAAGGCTGGGTGCATAATATATTCTCACAGAAAAAGAAGACATAATAAAACCTTTATTGCCCAGAGACCAAAAAATAGAAAGTATAGTGATAACTAACACACATAATAATGATTCTGAAATACTGTTGGATCCTGACGTGCTTTCTGGATTATCAAAAATGTTTTATAAATGTTATTATGGATATACTCTAATCCAGCACAATTTTCTGCAAAATAGTAACCCATGGATGGTCTCCTAATGGCATCTCTCAGTTAATTAATGTTTGCTGATCCAGAGCATGCTGTTTCCCATCTCATAAATGTTCATGAATTGAAGGTACCTGGAGAAAAGAGAACTCATGGATTAAGTACACTGCTAATAGAAGGACTCATCTGATAGCCCAGATCATTAGTCAGGTTGGATCTTTGAGTCTAAGCATCCCAAAGTGCCAAGCCAAGGGGCTCATTTGTGTTGGTCATGCTAAAGTGGTATCGTATTGAAGCCAATACCTCTAGTACCGTAAAAATAATAACTGACTCCTATATAGTATCTACCATGTGCCAGACATTATTTGGAGTGTTTTACACATATTAACTCATTTAATTCTCCTTACAACCCTATGAGATAGGCATTATTCCTATCCCCATTTTGCTGATGAGAAAACTGAGGCTCAGAGAAATTAAATTGCCCAAGGTTGTAAAGATTAGCAGAACTTAGATCATCTGGCTCAGCAATCCACTCTCTTCAAAAAAGTATGCAAATGTATAGGCTTTATAATAGGTCTTCTATTTAAATGACAAGTATTTTATGTAAATATACCCCAAAGTTTCTGGAATTTGTTTTGGTTCCCTTTTCTGAATTAATTTATCCATTAAGTGTTTATATCACAAAGTCTGTGGACCTATATGCAATATTCCAGTTTGACAAAATGATGAAGTTACAGTAGGATGCATTAATTGTAGAGTCTCACAGATGGCAAAACAAAATCAAGATGGAGTAATGTTATTCTAATGTCATTGTGCATCTCAGCTGTTTTGACGAGGTCTGCATAATTTACTAGCACTATGGAATAATTTGTTCAATTGTATCACTTTTATTTGAGATTATGACTCAATATAATGTGTCATTTGTTTATGTTCACTGGTTATTTTCCCATGGGCACCTTTGAAGATGAAGGACAAGTGTGCTGTAGAAACCCTAATAAGTTTTAGAGGAATTATATGAAGAATTTATCTGCTATCCTCCTTCCCCAAGTTGGCAAATTCAGTACAGATGGGCTGACCTGTGAACACTAGAGTGTGTTTTTTTTATGGCATGTTCATAGGCTTGAAGGGATTTTGAATAGCTTTAAATTTAATCATAGGCTGCTGTTTCTTGGTGTGGCATGTATTCATTTAAAAATAAAATGAGGCTTCATTATCTTATGACTAGGTCTAAGGGAGTTTTCTTGCAGGAATTTATTATTGTTGGCATTATTATTATTGTTACTGAGATTCTTCTTTAGTCTTATTTCTGTTTCTGTATTTTCTGAGAAAAACCAGTGGCTGCACTGAGGGTAAGTTATACAATTTTCCTTTTTTCTTCATTCTCAACAGGCTGTGGGGATAGCTCTGAGGGGAAACTAGTGGTTGTTAACAAACTTTTAGATAAATTACTTCTTGAAGAAAAGGGAAGATACTCTGAGAGCTAGAAGGCAGTCTGTCAAAACGGTCAGTGGAGATGTCCCTGTAATTTTGTCATTTTGCAAATGATGTCAATAATGTTTACTTGGCAATGTAAGAAATAGCATCTCAAGCACACAAACATCCAAATTAGCCAGAAACAACTCACCCGCCCTTCCCCCCGACTCAGCCATCATCAAAGTGTCTTCTCTCTGACTCAGAACATAAGGGGCAGAAAGAACAGTGTCTGTGCTGTGGCTTGCCATAGACTTACCTGTGCCTGGCCATCAATTTTTTGAGCCTCCAGAACAACCTCAAATATGATGAGAAAGTTATGGCCCAGAATTTAGCCAAATTATGGAAAGAAAATGTGTATTCAGGAAAACTGAACTATCACATCAAACCTTACTGGACACTATTTTATCTGAGAAATCAGGCAACTAGCAGAAGATGGAAAAAAGTATTTGAGTACACACTGTTGTAACAAGTGTTTGTGCAGAACGATCAGAGGACTTCTTCAATGTTTCTTATTAAGTTCTACGTCATGCTAACATAAGCTATTATTCTACATTTATTACTATTTTCGTAATATATACTACTGACATTGTAATTCTGTTAGACATCTCAGAGAATTTTAGAACTTGAAGGGGCCTTTGAGATAGTAATAGGTGCAATTACAGAGTGCTTGCTCCCTGTCAGGGACTGCAGTAAGTGCTGTGTAGATGGTTTCATTCTTTACACCTGTAAGGTGGATAAAATTACCCCCACTTTACAGTGAGGATAAATAAGGCCCAGAGAGGTTAAATAACATGGCCACATTCTCCCAGCTGGAAGAGCTGGGATTAAAATACTGGCCCCGCTCACTCCAGTGTGCACACTTATTGTCCAGGCTATGATTCCCTTGGGTGGATGCCCTAGAAAAGAAAACTGAGGTCAGGAAAAGCTAATTTACCTAAAGTAACATTAACGCATTATGGCTGATTTCCTGAATTAAAAAGGAAAAAAGAGGGAAGGCCAGCATGAAGAACCCAGTGCTCTGGAAGGGAACTCTTTCCCTTCCATGTCTTAAGACACCCCTCAATCTCTATCTCCGGAAACTCCTTCATCAATCAGAGCACAAAGCTCTTCCTATCAATAAACATTTACAAAGAAATAGCTTTTTTTTTTTTTTTTGTCCTTTTTGAGACCGGCCGCACTGCTCTCAGCCAGTGAGTGCACCGGCCATCCCTATATAGGATCCGAACCCGGGGCGGCACTCTCCCGAGTGCGCCACGGGCTCAGCCCAGAATTAGCTTTATTGAGAGATGATTTACATTCATAATATTCACCCTCTTAAAGTACACAATTCAGTTGCTTTTAGTGTATTCATAGAGTTGTACAATCATCACCACTTTTTAATTCCAGAATATTTTAATCACTCCAAAAAGAAGCACACACCTTTCAGCAGTCACTCCTCACCCCTCACTTCTTCGTCCCCCGGCAACCACTAATCTACTTTCTTTCCTTCTGGATCTGCCTATTTTGAACATTTCATATAAATGGAATCATATTAATATGTGCCTTTTTTTGTCTGGCTTCATTCGCTTTGTTTAATATTTTCAAGTTTCAGCCATGTTGTAGCACAAATCAGTTGCTTTTTAAAGCTGGATAATATTTCATTGTATGAATATACCACATTTTGTTTATTCAGTCTTCAATCACTGGACATTGGGTTATTTCCACTTTTTGGCTATTGTGAACAATGCTGCTATGAGCATTTCATGCTCAAATTTTTCTGTAGATTTATCTTTTACAATTTTGGGGGGGGTATATGGCTAGGATTGGAATTGCTAGGTCATATGGTAACTGTGTGTAACTTTTTGAGGAACTGCCAAACTGTTTTCCAAAGGGGGTGCACCATTTTATGTTCCCACCAGCAGTGTATGAGGATTCCAATTTTTCCCACATTCTTGCCAATACTTGTCATTGGCTATTTTTAAAAAATAATTTTATTGAAGCATAATTGATTATACATATTTTTTGGGTTCAAC
>NW_007728835.1:163603-197503 GCF_000696425.1 Galeopterus variegatus
CTATTTTTAAAAAATAATTTTATTGAAGCATAATTGATTATACATATTTTTTGGGTTCAACGTTGAGATATGTTGATCAAATCAATATTACTAGCATATATATTGTTACGAATCGTACTTATTCTTTATGCCACTTGTCCAATCTCTCCCCATCCCTCTCTCCCTCCCCTCTCCACCCTCTAATTACCCTAGATTTCTTCTCTCCTTCTGAAAGAGTAATGGTTACTCTGTTGATTTGTTGCTTAGATGATCTGTCCAATGCTGAGAGGTGTGTTCAGGTCCCCCAATATTAACACAGAGCAGGTGCTTCTTCTGTTACTCTGGAATGGGCTTTGTGGAGAGAGACATCCTCTTCTTTTTTCTTTTGTCTCTGCTGGTGACTCTCCTTGTGTCAACGCACTCCAGTGGCTGGTGGACCATCTGTGTGGTGGTTGTGGCATCTAGCTGCTTTTGTGGCAGCCGTGGTTATTGTGGTGGCTGTGGTGGGCCACTCACAGGGAGGTGATGTTTTTGGCATGCTCCTTGGTGCTGGCAGTGTGCCTGGTTGTGGGAGGGAGGGTCTGGTCTCCAGCTCCATACCTCAGGTCCCAGGGCGGGCCTGAGGCACTGGCAGTGTGCCTGGGCTGGAACTAATTTTTTGTCCTTTGCTTACTTCTNACTTCCAGCTCTCCAGAGACCTGGTGCACTTGGGCTGTGTAGAAACTCTGATCTGGGCCTGAGTCTTTTCATCAGACTACACCCCATGCAATTCTATATTCATGACCAGTCCCTCTGAGTGTTTCTTCGCTGATTGTGGTGCCTATCAGCTGCCCTTGCTGTTCCCCAGTGTTCCCCTGTTGGGCCATCCCCCCTGCTCCCTGTGCTGCAAACACTTCCCATGGGACAGGCTGTGCACTAGTCCCTTGCAATGACTCACTGACCTCTGAGTGGTCCCTTTTTTTCAGTTGTTCTGGCTCCTCACTCCTATGTGGGTCCATGGGAACCCTATTAGTGGTCTTGCTGGTCTGGGGGCCACCAAGGCCCTCTACTCCCCTGCTGTCTCCATGCAACTTCATTGAAGGGCACAGCTGCGGCTTTTGCCAGCTCCTGCTCTGTGCGCTCAGTAGCTCTAGCCTTAAAGCAGCCGCAGCATGAAGTGGTCAGAGCAGTTTTTTCTTTCTCTCATCATGGCTTCTCCCACCTTCATGCACTCCATAGGTCTCCGCTCTTCTTCCCCTGAGCTCTAGTGGCCCCAGCTTGGCTGTCCTTGCTTTTTTTATAGTTGTAAATTGGTTGATTTGTGGGAGAGTAATACTGGGGACTGTCTATTCCACCCTCTTGACCAGAAGCTGATTTTCCTAGTTTTTGCAATCCAGTTGTTAAGACCTTTTTTTTTTTTTTTGCCAGTGTATATGTTTATTCTTCTTTTTTTTTTTTTTTTACAGGAAATTTTTTTTTTTTAAATTTTTATTTTGTCAATATACAATGTATATGATTATTATGGCCCTTCACCGACACCTCCCGCCCTCCTCCCTCTCTCCCCTCCCCCCCCAAGAATGTCCTTTCCGTTTGCTTGTTGTAACAACTTCAAAAAAAGTATAGTTGTTATATCTTCTTCCCCACCCCCACCCCGGTTTTTTTTGTGTGTGTTTGTGGGTAAATTAATTTGTTTATTTTTTTTTAGCTCCCACCAATAAGTGAGAACATGTGGTACTTCTTTTTCTCATCCTGACTCGTTTCACTCAATATTATTCTCTCAAGGTCCATCCATGTTGTTGCAAATGGCAGTAAGACTTTCTCTGAGAACATTGAACGGCGAGTCCCTCTGCTGCCTCCTTCCAGCCCCAAATGACGGTGGCGGCCACTTATCTTCTTGTCACCTTCCTCCTATTGGCTATTTTTTTGATTATTGTCATCTAGCAGGATTAAAGCAGTATTTCACAGTGTTCTGATTTGCATTTCCCTAATGACTAATGATGTTAATCTTCTCTTCATGTGCTTATCGTTTATTCCTATATAACCTTTGGAGAAATATCTATCGAAATCCTTTACCCATCTTTAAGTAAGTTGAGTTGTAGAAGTTCTCTTTATATTCTGAATACTAGACCCTTATTGGGTTATTTGCAAATATTTTTCCCATTTTATGGGTTGTCTTTTCACTTTCTTGGTGGTGTCCTTTAAAGTGAAAAGTTTTCAGTATTGATGAAGTCCAATTTATTTATTTGTTTCTTTTGTCACCTGTGCTTTTTATATCATATCTAAGAAAACATTGCTTAATCCAAGGTCACAAAGATTATTCTTATGTTTTCTTCTAAGAGTTTTGTAGTTTTAGTTCTTACATTTAGGTCTATGATCCATTTTGAGTTAATTTTTCTATATGGTATGAGGTAATACACATTTTTCTATGCAAATTTATGGGAGTTAATCAAGTTGATAGAAATCATTTTGATTACTAAACTGATGTATATTGAACAATATAGTCAATTGCTTGCAATTATGTTAATATATTAATTTGATTGTGAAGAAATATTAGAATTTTGTTTCCAAATTTAAGATTGATTCTAGCCCTTTCTTTTCTTTTTTTTTTGTTATTTTTATTTTGTCAATATACAATGTAGTTGATTATTGTGTCCCATCACCGAAACCTCCCAGCCCTTTCTTTTCTAACTTTAATTTTACTAAAGCTAATAATAGTAAATGTTCTATGATTCTTTGATTCACATCTATTAAGCCATTCTAATGGGGGTGGGAAATAATTTCTGTTAAGGAACTTTTGCTAACTCACAGAAAAAAAAAAAAATCAAAAGCCATAGGAGCAAAATGTAACTTTAATTATCATTTAAAAGAAAGTGATAAGATTAAAAAAAAAAGTCCATTAATCTTTCTTCTTCTTCTTCTTCTTTTTTTTTTTTTTTTTTTTGCATTAGCACCAGGCAACTAAAAAGACTAAGCACTTAAGTATTAAGTATTTAAGTATGCTGTGGTTCTGTACATTAACGAACTGCTGAGGAAAAGAAAAAGAAAGGACTGGGAGAAAAGGATGAGGTAAAATGAAGACAGGAGAGAGATAGACAGTCAGGAAATCTACACCCAAATAGCTACTGTGGCCTGGCAGTTCACATGCTTTGGGAAGTGATGTGGTATGAGTAATAGGGCATGGGGGATTGTGGCAAAGTAAAGAAGATCCATCCAGATGAATGGTACTCTATTGTAACACTTGAATATTCCTGTGCTGTCAAAGATACAAAAGTAGATAGAATAAAAGAGGAAAAAAAAAAAAAAAAGACTGGAGTAAACATAGGAATTATACACAGTGATAAAGAGAAAACCAAGTTTCATAAAGTAACAAGTATTTTAGGAGACTGTGATTGACTGAGTTATTTTAAGTGAGGATTCCCATTCTACAGTCAAAAGCATAAGTAAAGATATCCTATCTTGGTACTGTCACCCTGTGTAGGATGATATTAAGAGCCAGCTTCAGCTCCACACTGTGCCCTTATCCTGGGAGGATCTCTCTCCTGCATCACAGCTAGACCACAGTGCAGAGAGCATGAAATTTTTCTAGTGAGTTTTTAAGTAACATTATCGTGTATTATTCTACTTACTTAATATATTTCACACAGCTTCAGCACATCAGGCACTTATTAAGATCATATATAAATAATTCACCACCCTGCTTTTTTTTGCTTTCAAGGAACTCACAGCTATAATGAAAGGTCAGTAAGCAAAAGAATCTATGTCTTCAACACAGCATTAAACTGTAATATTATTATTGCAAACACTAATCAGATTGTAAACTTACTAGAATTGAGTTGTACTGAATTGGCATGGGCTACAGGCTCTGTAACTTGATAAAAGGGTTTGAAATGATTAAAACAAAATGTTGATAAATACTCAACAATGTGGGACTATATCAGTGTGTAACAAGTTTTCAATTTAAGAACATTATATTCTTTTGTATCAAGTCTTTTGATGATATTAATTTTCAAGAACATTAAATTCTGTCTAGTGTACTGAAGCTGGTAATTATAATGCATAAAAATAGCTGAATAACTAGGGTAATGCCAATTACTCTGTCACTCATGAGTAATCAATTATTTTCGTGCTGCACAATATATGATGTCTGCACACGATGTAATAATGTGTAGCACATAAATGAAAAATAATTTTTCGAAAGCAGGGTGAGGCATGCTTGAAAACTTTAACAAATGTACTTGGGAGCCAGCTTATGTCTCTTTGAGGAGGGCTAAACTGAGTGGTCTGAGGGGATTTTGGTTATGGGCTGGCCCATGTGTCAGCATCCCAGGAATGTTGGATGCACAGCTTCTGGGTGGTTGCGATGACCCATGATGATTGGGAAAACTGCATGTCAGACACTGTTGTACAGACTGTGTGGCAAGTAGAGCATTTGGAGTGGTGGATGACAGTGGTGACCATGGTAGCTGTATTAGCAGTAGGCTTGATGCCTCCAGGATTTCCCTGCAACTTCCCAGCAGATACCCTGTGAAGATGGGTGAGTCTTCTCTGAGGCTGATCCCCTTGGTACTTCTTTTTCAGCTGGATCCTAGCATACTCACTAAACCCCTTGTCTTTGGAAGTCCCCAGCGTGAGTCTTTCCCATGTGTCAGGTAAGCCCCCTTCCTCAGTTATGGGCTCTCAAGAAAGAAAGCTCAGGAAGAAGCTGATGAAGTTCAGAACAGCAAGAAGACCACTTTATAGAGTTGTTGCTAGAATTAAATGAGATGTTTATAAAGAATTTACTATGTGCCACTGATTTAGTAGACATTAAATTATTATTATGGTTATTAATGATAATTGTACATTAGACTTAATTTTTGTTTCATGGAAAACTACAAAACAGCAAAGGAGGTACTAGAAAGATACCTTTCTGTAAATACTGTGTTTCATTTTAGGTTTATGTATAATATCCACTAAATCTCTCAAATTGAAGTATATTTTTTAAAAAAAGGTTGGACCCAGAAAAAGGTGCCCCAGAAAATGTCAGGTGGAATATTATACAGAGCAACTGTGGGTGGCATAATTTATTGTGCATTCATGGAAGAGCTGTATATAAGAGTGAACTTCGATTCCTCCCTCAGGGAGTATGTAACATAGTGAGGGAGATGGGAAAGAATGCATGGCAGACACAAAGGATTTATCACAAATGCAAGTTGAAGTCTAGGATAAGGTACCTAAGACAATGGGATAACTAGTGTTAGGACAATCAGTCCTAGAGGAAGTCAGGGAGAAATTCAGGGAGGCTATACCATAAGCAGCTTGAAAGAGGGGAGGACCTTGGTAGGAAGGAATAGGAAGGGGTGGGATATGGGGGAATCATCAGTGATGAGGACTAGAAAGAGGGCTTGAGTCAAGCCTCCATGAATGTGTATGCGTGGGAGTGAGTGTGTGGTTAGAAAAGAGATAGGGAGAGGGGCACTAGGTAATAAAACCCATAGTGGACGGTATGAGCTAGGGAGTAACTGGAAAGAAAAGATCCTAGTTATTTTTATTGCATGTTAGCTGTGTGCTATATGGTCGGGGTGCATTGTGACAAAGCAGTGCCAGCCTCTGCCTTTGTGAAATTTACAATCTAGATGGGGACATAGAAAAGATGAAAGGCATTAAGCTCAGCTGTGAGCCACCTGCAATAATCTGGGGGAGAAATGATGGTGGCCTCAACTAGGTAGTGTCAGAGAGTCTTTTTAGGTAGTGTACCTGATAAGCCCAGGTTCTTAGTGGCTTGACACAATGGAAGTTTGTTTCATGCTGTGTCACAGCCCAGTATGAGTATTCCTGGTAGACAGCCTCCCAAATGCTCATTTACAGGCCCAGGCTCCTTCTGTCTCGAGGCCTCCATGATTCTCTAAGACATAAGAGTCCAGTCCATGCAGCTGGTGGATGAGGAAAGAGCCTGAGGAAGGCTCAGCTTTAGTACTGTGTGGTACAAGTAACATCAGTTTATATCCCATGGTTAAGAACTAGTCATATGCCGTCTTCTCCACCCCAGATACTAGGGACTTGGAAAGTATAGTTCCTGGATGGATAGCTGTTTCCATGTAACAGTACTACAGAAGAGAAGCACAAATCTTGGGTGGTCAAATAGCGGTCTCTGCTATAGTTGGGTCAGGGAGACATGAATGAAATAGAGTAACCCAGAAGATGGAATCAACAGACAGATTAATTAAGCTTCTGAAGTTGATTAGATATGATATCTGAGGGGCAGGGAGAAGTTGTAGATGACTCCCAGGTTTTTAGCTTGGACAGCAAAGTTACTGGTCTTTCCATTTACAGAGATAAGGAACAGGGGAGGGAGGCAGATGTGTGGGAGAAAAGGAGGAACAGAAATTCTATTTTGGATATGTAGAGTTTCAGATGCCTGGGGTATACCCAAGTGAGGATGACCAATAACTATTTGGAGTCTGTGGGGCTAAGGTTAGGTGAGAGATCTGGGCTGGAGGTGAGGAACTGGGAATCATGAGTATGTAGAGAGTGATTGATGTCATGGAAGAGGATAAGCCCTCTGTTGTCTTTATCCACGTGAGGGGCATTGAGAATAGAGATCAGGATTCTTGCTGCAGGAGTGGATAGCGAATGTTGTGGGGAGAAGAGAGAAGAGCTAGCCACACCACCAGTGAAGGGGCTATGAGGATTATGCTGCATTTAATGGAAATAGGGAATTGTAAAGGGGTGATGATTCAGCAGGGAGACAGTGCTTACGTTTTAGAATGTTGAAGCTATAGACATTGATAGAGTAAAAAGTCGTAGCATTAAAGAAGGAATTTGAAGGTAATTCCTCTTATTCTAAGTCATTGAAACATCAGGCGATATTGACTAAGAAGGAGGAGGGAAGGTCAGGGCCGAAGGTTTGGGTTTGTGTGTTTTTGTTATATGGGGAATCAAACCATATCGTGAGATACAGTCCCCTAGATACTGAGTGTTAGAAGACCTCCAGAGGGCTGGGTAGGGTGTCTTTGTGGATCCCCATAGTTAGTGGGCAGAGGAAAAAGAGGACTATAGGATCATACAGAAGAGAAGAATACTCAGTAGAGGATGGGGTTAAGAAAGGAGGGTTTATGGGGCTATTGCATAAATGGGTGTTTGATTTTGCTTTAGAAAAAAATTAAAATGCATAAAATCTTAACGTCAGAGAGTTAAAGGCTAACAGAAGAAATGTGACCATGAGTCTGCAATCAGGAAAAAGGAACATAACATACCTTAAATGGTTAAGGGCCAATCCCAGATTTGATTTAGAAGGAGCTATTCTCCAGCTGCAGAGAAAGGAGGGAACCAACCAGACAAGGCGGGTTCAGTACACTTGTAGCCAACAGATGTCAGTGTTGTGATACAATATGCAGCTGGGTTTCAGAGTCTCCTCTTGCCATACCTTAGGCTTTGATTTAATGTGTAAATTTTGTCAGCTACCTCTCTCACTTAAAAAAATGTAACACAAGTATGTAACACAAGTATGTTATAATGAAAGCTTTTCTATACACAGAGAATAGCTTCTTATACCCTGGAAGTTTCATCTGATTGTGAGAAAGTCATTTCAATGTATCTTTTTGCAACAAACTGCAAAATGATTGCCCTTGGGTGAAACTGTATCAGAAAATGAATTTTTTGGAATAGACTGGGTAGGGGATAGGGGATAGTTAATATTAAAGAATAAACTGGCAAAATGTTAGCAAAGATTTTTTGTTGTTGTTGTTCCGTCAGTGGATCTTAAGAATGCCGTATTTACTCATCAGCCTCCATTGAGTCCTTTGAAAATTTATGCTGATTTAAGAGATGCAGTAGCTATATAGTGTGCTCCATCTGTCTTACCTTATGCCTAGGCGCTACAGAGGCTTGGGCCCAGTTGTTTTGTGGGGTTTGGACAGAACTGAGAAGACTGAGAGTCAGGTAAGCAGCTGATTCTTTCTTGTTCTTTAGAGAGCTTGATAACAACATGTGACCAAAAGCACATGTTGTTAGAGGCTGAACTGCACATCTCACCAGGCTGCTGTTTTTTTAGACCATTACCCAAAATGGTGACTTGGATATTAAACTTTCAATCAAATGAGGATAAGTTCACAGACTAAATTCTTTTTGGCCCAGTCTCATTTATTTTAGACCTTGTTCCTGTGGACCTGACAGAGTTGCTGACAGTGTAAGCAACTGTCTGGTGAATGCACAGGTGAGAAGAGCGGATGGCACAGGTCAAGGTCAAGAGAAGAGAAGCTACACCTCTGAGAACCTGCAACTTCCCAGTCATCCCATGTTCTTGAGTCTATTCGGGGACTTGTCCTTCCTTCTTGTCTGGCTTCCTAGATATGACTAATTGTTCTTTTGAGTAAAGTTCTGTCTGAAAGGAGGGAAACTTGGACTCTGATTTTTGGTATTAGAGAACGTAACACTGATTTCCAGGACCCAGTTTACCTAGTTATAATATAGAGGTAGTATTAACTTCCTTAGCAGGTAGAAGAATTTGCACTTGATTCCAACTTAGCCATGATAACTATAAAACTGCTTCATGTTATAAGGAGGATTCAACCTTAGAATGTAAGGTAGCTATTTCCATTAGCACACAAAGTGCATGCTAATGACACCATAGTACATTCTGAGATATTTTACTAGATGTGGCAGTGAGACACACTGTGTCATTGTCACTGTTAATGGCTGAGACTGAGCCTAAGATAGAAACCAGAAGTCTGGCAAATGGACACTAAAGATAGATCTTAATGTAGGCACATATACGATACCAGTAACTTTGCTGGAGTAGTGCTAGGAAGCCCAGCCACTCACCAGGAGTTGTGGAAGATGTGCCAGATGTGATTATGACTCAGAAAACTAAAACCAGGAGACACAAAGTAAAGAGAGTTCATATTGGATCTCAGCAGTCAAAGGCCAGCTGACTTTGTGGGTGGTGAAGTCATCAATATTGCCCTGTTCCCTTTTGAGCACTAGCCAGCAATTAGGATGGGGTTGTCTGGGAAGTGGGAGTGGGAGAATCAAGGTTAGCATATCACTATATGCAAGGAGGTAGATTTGGGAGAAGAACTGACTATCTTCTGCCCTTGTGTTTGCCCATGTCATGGCCAGGTTTGGGTCACAGCTGATGGTTGCCATGGCTGTGTGAGCACCATAGTCCTTGACTTCAACCTACGAACTTTCTGTTGTTCTAAGATCAGGGTCATTGTTTGGGTGGAAAATGTTGGCAGGGGGAGAGGTGGTACCATGAATTCCAGCCTGAAGAAACAGCATAGTAAAAGTGGAATTTTGGGGTGCATGAGCTATGTGGGGGAAGGCAGGCTGTGTAGACTGACAAGGTGCATGGAAGGACACAGTCGAAGATGAGGCTCAAAAGGTAGTTTGGGGTCAGATCTCTTGAAATTTATGCTAAGGAGTCTGTGTTTGGCCGTGTAAGTGGTGGGAAGTCATAGGAGTCTTTCCAGCAGGAGAATGATGTGACAGATCTGTCTTCTAGAGAGATAATCTAGGCAAAAGAGGTCTGATTTTAAGGAGGAGAGGCTAGAGGCAGAGGTTCAGTTTGAAAGGTCACATAAAAGGTAACGCAGGGCATGAGCTTGGGAAATAGTCATTGGACAGAGAACAGTGAGACATGGAAGATATTTTATAGTAAAATCAGGGTTCGATTAAGAAGTTAAGAGAACCTAAGAACTGACTATTTTAAACAAATGGTATTTAAAATAAAAATAGCGCTGAATTATAAAATAAATGTAACAAAATCAATAAATGTCTGATTTTTTTCCCCATAATGATTACTTTGATGTTTTTATAAAAACATCACGTATCCATTTCTTTCAAATTTTGTTTTCATGCTTTTGGAGCCCTTGCTTCATTGATGTCCTAAGAAGGTTCTTAATCTATCTGTAGGGTTATTCAGCCATGAAAGAAGTAGATAGTATTTGGAAACTGGTTGGAAATAGCAGGTAAGGAAGAGAGTGGAATTTCTGGCTTGGTCAATAGGGAGGAGATTGAAGCCACTGACAAAGAACACAAGTAGGTCCTGGGTGCAACGCACTGACAAGATGCTGTAAGAGGTAACAAGGAAAATGTTAAGACTCTGCCCCAAACCTCAGTGAATGGAAAGTCATTCAGGCTGCTGATGTAGTCAGAGTATTTACTGACTCATAATATTACAAAAAACACACACTTTTATTTCTACCTTCAACATTACAAATTTTTAATACTCAGAATATATAAAGAGCTTCTACAACTCAGTAAAAAGCAAATAACTCAATTTAAAAATGGGCAAAGGGCATGAATAGACATTTCTCCAAAGATAGTCTAAAATCGGTAAACAAGCACATGAAAAGATGCTCAACGTTCCTAATCATTAGAGAAACGAAAATGAAAACCACAATGAGATATTACCTCATACTCATTAGGATGACTACTCTTTAAAAAGAAACAAAAACAAAACAAGACAGAAAATAACAAGTGTTGTCAAGATGTGGAGAAATCGAAACCTTTGTGCACTGTTGTTGGGATTGTAAAATGGTGCAATTTCTATGGAAAACAATATGGCAGTTCCTCAAAAAATTAAAAATAAAAATACAATATGATCCAACAATTCCACTTCTGGGTACATATTCAAAAGAATTGAAAGCAGGATGTTGAAGGGGTATTTGCAAACTCTTATTCATAGCAGCAATATTCACAGTAGCTACAGGTGAAAGCAACCCAAATATTCACTGATGGATGATTGGATAAACAAAATGTGGTATATACATACAATGGAATATTATTCTTCCTTAAAAAGGAAGGAAATCCTGTCACATGCTACAACATGGTGAACCTTGAGGACATTATGCTAAGTGAATAAGCCAGTCACAAAAATACAAATATGTATGATCCCACTTTTATGAGGTATCTACAGTAGTCAAACTCATGGAAACAGAATGGTGGTTTCCAGGGGTGGGGGAAGAGAGAAATGGGGAATTGTTTAATGGGTACAGAGTTTCAGTTTTTGCAAGATGAAAAATTTCTGGAGATCTGTTGCACAGCAACATGGATATGCTTAACACTATTGAATAATACACTTAAAAATGGTTGAGATAGTAAATTTTATATCACATATTTTTTGACACAATTTGAAAAAAGTTCCAATCCTTTGCCTTTTATATTATTGCACACCTAAATCATCTCTTCTAAGTTCCAGACCAGCAAGTTGGAAATGAAACATGAGAACATAACCTGCTACTTAGTTGGAGGTATCCTGAATTTAATTTAATCAAAGAGATGGGTTTGTGTTATAGGAATGTGGGGAATGGACATCAAGAGAGAAAGGGAGACAGGAAATTGACTTCTTACAGAACATAAAGGGGTCAAAAAGGAGATTTCCAGGAATTAGTTATTTATCTGGCAACAAGGGGTTCCATTCATGCCATCCCAAGCATGGATGCTGCCCACTCATGGAGTGGCCTTCACCCTACAGTTTCCTCTCACAGATCTGTGGATCCTGACTGTGTGCAATCATAGTATACACTCTGATGGTGATAAAATAACATGAATAATAGTATGTACCAGAATAATAAGTAATATTTACTGAGTGTTTACTTACTGTGTGTAAGACTCTGTCTTTACATGTACACATTAACTCATTTAATGATTGCATTGACCCTTTTAGATAAGTATTACTTTTCACCCATTTTTTTCAGTTGAGGCACCAGAGTTATGGAAAACTTCAGGACACATAAATGACAAATACTAGAGCTTGAATATGATCCAAATGATCTGATTTTAGAGTCAGAAGCCTTAACCACCATTCCGTTAGAAATGGTAAAGATGAAAGAAGGTAAAATATCATGTGTGAGTCTGATTACTTGACTAAGGTCTCTGCTTTGGTCTTTTTGGATAACCTAATCATATTTTCTGACCTTGCTTCGCTATCTTCTGCTTTTAGACATTTTCATGATAGGTATGCCCTTTTTTATTTTTGTATAGTTTATGCCAACAGAGGTTGTGTGAATGAAGTGGGACAGTGTCCCTGACCAGTGACTGAGTGTGACAAAGGCCCCTTCTTGAGGTGCATTCACTTCATGGCTATATTTAGCCACATAGTTGAGGGAGGTATTTGCCTTCCCCAGTCCCTCCTGTGAATTTCCTCAGCACTTTCTCATGCCTTGTCTTGTCATAGCTATTTCTGCATCCTCACATGGCATCTGGTTGGGGCCTGGAGTAGAATGGGCTCAGGATAACAATGCGCAGGTTGTGTTTACATTTTCCACATATTCTGAAGTCTGAGTGAGGCATATCATGATACTTAGCTAAGCTGTGTATGTTGTAACATTTTAATGATAATGCTTTTTTGTTGGTTTAGATTATAGCTTTCAGATCAGTGAGTCTGCTGTCCTTGTGACCAAATTTTCTGCATTCATGTCTTTAAAAATATAAGTAACTATCTTCTCTCTTTGCTCCCTGTTTTTATTTCCTAGGACACAAAACATGCTTTTTAAAATGTCTTCTTGCTAATCATTACTTTGTGACTAATCATCAAGGACCTTAAATTTAGAAGAAAATGTGTCAAAACTCATGCCCTGAATTAGTTTGGAGGGAGTCACCTGGGTATTTTTCTGATAAAAGAAAATCACAGTCTTAATCCCCTTAGTATTAATATTAGATGATCCTTAGAATCAACCCATTATCTAGTGAGCATGAAGAAACAGCATGCTATTCTTACAAAGGAATTATCTTACATAAAAGAATGCCTCCAGCTTTCATGAAGAAGTATTGTATAAATCCAAAGTGTGATTATTATTATTTTATGCTTTTAATTATTACTAAAAGTAGATCTATAAAGCCAGGAAGATTTATGTTTTCCAAGAAAACATGAAACAAATCTGGTTTTACTAGTCATACCTAGTAGAAAGCTATTAATTTTCTTCCAGGAATAAAATAGGATTGCAAGTGGGTGTTTAAAAAATGCATTAAAATGGCAATGTGCACATAATTTAAATGAGCCAAGAGCTGCTAATTATTCTGGCAACCATTCAGTTACTTTTGTACTATTTTTCCCCTAATGTAAACAAGAGAAATCCTCCTAATTGCCCAAAATAGCTGTTAGTAGATGTTGCTTTTTTCTATTTTTGTATGAAAATTGTACAGTTTGCATATTTAAAAGTGACACAAAAAGTGTGATTATTTATATTTTTTCCTAAAAATAATGCATTATTATATTTTTCTGCCTTTAAAATCAAATTAAGGTGCTAATTAAGCTATTCATTTACTAGAGCGGAAAATAATTATACAATGTGTATCTGGAGGGATAAATGGCCTCATGTGCATTCAAATGAGGTAAAAGTGGGCTCAGATATATTCATGTAATATAGTACATGAAGCACAAAGTGTGATGAAGAAACCAGGCCCTTCACTATAGTATACTTGATTATTATTTTCCAGAAATGATATTGATTTATGGGTGTGACTATACTATTCTTCACAGCTCAGGGCCTTAAGCATATGACTGAATAAGTACTGCAGCCTTATCTTTTAAGTTATTTTATCATATACTTATGACATTTAAATGAGTTAATTCAGGGGCCAGCCCCGTGGCTCACTCAGGAGAGTGTGGCACAGGTAGCGCTGAGGCCACGGGTTCGGATCCTATATAGGGATGGCTGGTGCACTCACTGGCTGAGCATGGTGCAGACTATACCATGTCGAAGATTGCGATTCCCTTACTGGTCAAAAAAAAAAAAAATTGAGTTAATTCACATTAAGTTTATTAGAACAGGCTTCTGCTTCCTTCAGTATGGTGAACTAAATATACAGTTAGGGCTTGGATAAAACATGCTTATGAGTGTAACAAGATGTTGGATTGAAGTTCTACCCTCTGAGTTTTGACCGAAACACTAATATGGTAGATACCAAGGAGAGCATGAAAATTCTGAGAACCAGCTCCATAACATAGTAGATCAGTGATATGGAAAGGGGTTAGTGCATGGAGAGAGTAAAGTATTTAGTGAGGAGGATATCTTTGGAGCAAATGGTGCTGTAAGTCCCACTTCCTCCCCCCACACAAAGGAAATACTTCCTTCTTTATCTAAGGTCTCGTGAGGAGGACTTCCATGGCACCGTGTTTGTAGGCTGGAGTCTGATTCTGATGTTGGAATATAGAGGGTAAGAGAAGAACTGACTAACACTCTGTGGCAGACATGGGAAGGGATCGGTCCTGGGTTTTTGTTGTTGCTTTTTAGAAAAGCCTGTGTCATTGTTTCAACGGGACTACACTTCAGCACTTGGAGAAAGAGCGAGCCAGCGAGGTTTATCTTAGAGACTGCCATCTAGAAAGAGTAAGAAGATCTTAAGAGATAGAGGCTGGTTATGTACCACTGGTGTGCAGAGACTAAGTGAGGAACCATAAATGATCACTCAGGTTAGAAGTGCACCCTCCTGGGGCTAGAAGTTGCAGGAGAAAGTTGTCCAGTGATAATAACCTTTGAAGAGCTCATTACCCTCAGGTCATGAGGATATCAGTTCATATAAAAATGTTGTGTCTCTTTCCTCTTTGCCATCTTCCTGCTTTGACCCTAAGGATGTCAAAACATCAGCTGGGGAGAGGGAAGAGGAACGGGGAGAAAAGAAGCTCAAGGCAGTGAAGAAGCTAGAAGCTGGTCAGCTGCTCTTTATCACTGTAGGCTTTCAGCCTGAAGCAGAACCAAACTGGGAGGGGAGGAGATTTACTGCCAAGTTAAGCCCAGACTTATAGTTACTATACAGAATTGGACTTCTGGTTTCTGAATCAAGAGTTTTTCATCCAGGCTCAGGGAAACATTACCCCTGCGAAATAAAGCTTAGTGAAACAGTGGGTGGCAAAAATAGAGTTGTGTTTTGATTATATTATAATATGTGCTTGAGTAACATTGTAATTGCAAATGCTCTGCTAGGTTTTTAGGAAATTAGGAAGATGTCCAAGGGTGTGGCAAACAAAACAAAACAAAACAAAACAAAACAAAAAGGGATACTTTGTTGAAATCTGAAGAAGAGACGCAGTGAGCAGTGAGCAAAGGAAATCAAGAGACTAAGCTTCGGGCTCAATGCAAAGTGAGGGAATGGAAGCTGGAAGAGGGTAAGGCAGCTCCAGGTCTAGCGCCCCCTATCCCCCAACACAAGCAAGGGAAAACCCAGTCTGGGCGAAGGCGACAGCAGTGAGCTCCTTAGGATTCCTTCCTGCAGGTTAGCATCTACCAAATATGAACTCACAAAGATCCCCAAAATGACGGAAGAAAAAGCCCTGTCTTACCATGAGGAGGGGCAGCAGTAACGAGAAACAAAGGGTTCTGAGCTCTAATGAATTCACATATTGAAATTGTTAGATATAGAATATCAAACAATTCTATATGAAATATTTAAAGAAATACCCAGTATCTCACGGAAATGAGAAAGCAATAACGATCTAAAATAAGCAGGAAAACATGAAAACAAAACAAAACAAATAGAATTTTCAAAATGGAAACAGGCCCATTGATGATCAATTCTCTTTTATATTTTCCATCTCCTTTCTGTGCTGCATTATGAGTAATTTCTTTCAATTTATCTATCAATAATTCTCTCTTTAATTGTTTAACCTCCTGTTTAACCAGTCCTTTACTTTTTAAAATTTCAGTTTCAACCATTATATTTTTCTGCTTTGAAAATATTGGTTCGCTGAGTTATGCAGATCTTCCAAACATTGACACAAAAATTACATTCATTAATGTCACCACTGTTTTCATTAGAAAAGTCCAAGTATTGCGAGGCTGTCAAGCTCATGACGGGAAATACAAGTCTTCTAAAATTCTAATTTTTGCTTGAAAACGTGAATTCTTTCACTGGCAACAAATTCTGTCAGTTGTTTTCCTTGAAGTAATGGACTTGGCTCTCTTCATTCAATTTTGAGAACACGTCTGCCAATTATTCAAGTCTGAATAGCCACAGTTCATCTGTCAGTCATTCTTTCAAGTTAAGATGGTGTTGCATGAAAAAACCAGTTACGTCAGCTTGCAACTCAATAACACAAGTGTTTTTCCTTGAGACAACCATCATAGTTTGGTATTCAGCAGAAGTTCTTTTTGTATTTCCCATTTGGTCACAGGGAATATTAAAAAGAGATTGTTCAAAGGTCGAGATTTAATAAAATTAATATTTTTTCCTGCTTCACCAAGCACACTGTTAAGAGAAACTGGCATTTTAGAAATTTAATATGAGAATAGGGCAGTGAAGAATACAATGATGACTAGAATAGTTTGGTGACACTGCTTTGATTTGTGCTAAGACACCAGACGTTTTACCCTCCATTGCTTTTCCATCATCAGTGTATGTGTGAAGGCAGCAAAAAAGACATAATATCTTGGTATGAAAAATAGTTTCGACCTTGTGGATCCGTGAAAGGGTCTCGAGTACCCTATAGGTCTATAAACCACACTTTGAGACTGCTATTCTAAAGAAATAAGAAAAATGCCTCCAGGAGTAAGGTCTGAAACAGAAGATCTGGTGAGCGAAGAAACTGGTAATCTAACAAACTTATCTGTCCCAAACAATAATGTCTTATTTGTGAGGATTGAAAAATTAAAGTTAAATGATAAGCTACAGTATCACACAAATTGGGAGGGGGGGGAATAGCATGTAAGTTGGGGAGGGTATTTAGGAGGGAGGGTTATGGTATTGATTAACTTTGGAATTTAACTTAAATATGAAGGGAAAATTTTAAGAATGGAGAATATCCATTTAAAGATTATGAACTGAGGGCCAGCCTGGTGGCGCACTGCTACAGTGCACCGCTTGGGAGCGCGGCGGCGCTCCCGCCGAGGGTTCGGATCCCACATACAGACTGGCCGCTCACTGGCTGAGCGAGGTGAGGGCGCAACACCGAATGTTGTGAACCCGTTGCCGGTCCCGGTCCGGTACGGGCGCGACACTGAGGGTTGCGATCTGTTGCCGGTCATGAAAAAATAAATAAATAAATAAATAAAGATTATGAATTGAGTGGATGCATTTATTTTTAGTCCCTCCTCTAAACCACAAAAATTACAACAAAAAGATGTTTTAAAAGATACAAGAACAAGTGAGAGACAATAGCAGCAAAATTAGGAAGGTAGAAAGCAGGTGGATGAGTGGTAACAGATTTAGACAACCTGGGAAAACCGAGATCCAGGCTTGCATGAGAAGTCCCCAGAAAACATACGACAAATTCAAAACCTATTTACGATTTTAAAAAATCACGTGAAGCTAAATATTGTAGTACATTTCCTTAACCATACAAGGGGAGACAAAACAAAACAAAACCCTACAGTGAACATTATTCTTAAGGATGAAGTCTTAGAAGCATTCTTTTTAAGACCAGGAAAAAGTAAGGACACCCACTATTGTCAGCTCTCATCAACCTTTATTAAATTTCCAGTAAGGCAAGGACTAAATGAGAAGCAAAGTAGTCATTATTAGCAAATAGTATGATTGTCTACCTAAGCATTTCAAGGAATCTGTAGGCTTCTTATACAATTAATAAGAAGGTGGTTGTATGTAATGTTTATATAAAGTATTTGCCATCAATAAATAGAAAATATAATAGAAGAAGAAACATCCCATTTACAATAGCAACAAAGAATATGGTACTTATGAATAAATCTACCAAAAGATGTATATAATCTTTTTGAAGTAAATTATAAAACTTTATAGAAATACATTAAGAAGATCTAAATGAATGGAGAGATATACCATGTTGATATGTTGGAAGATTCAATATCATGAGATATTGATTCTTTTCAAATTGATGTATATATTCAATGAAATTCCAATCAAAATATCAACAGTTTTTTCTTTTTTGGTGGAACTTGAAAAACTGATTGTAAAATTTATATGGAAGAGCCATGAACCAAAAATAGCCATGATACTCTTGAAGAATATCAAGGTGAGAAACTTGTCCCAACAGATAGCAGAACCGTTTATAAAACTACAGTAAAATTAAAATTAGTTAGAACAGTAGCCGAACCATAGTAAGTGCTCCATGAATGTTAGCTATTATTATTATGTTGTTCACACATTTTCAATATTTATTTCCTTTGCACTATTCCAAGGCTTGCTTCTTTCTCCCAGTTCTGGAATTTTAAAAGATACTCCCTGGAAATTATTAGACTGTTTGTCTATACCTGTATAGCTTCAGTCCAAGTCTCTTAACAGCTATGGAACTGAGTTTTCTATTTCCTTTGCCTCTCCTGCCTGGTTCCTCCCCTTACTTTGAATTGGAATGGAAAGGGAGTATGTCTATCTGCAAAGGAGTAAGGAGGTAAGAAGCAGTATCAAGAGAGCTAGTATCAAAAACAGGAAGGGATGAACTTGGATTCTTTGGGTGGAGGAAGAGGCACACTTAGTGGACAAAGCAAGGTTGGTCAAAAGTGATAAACTGCTGAATAAAAGTCACACTATTCATTCAGCAAAGCTCTACTTATCACCCATGTATCAAAACACTGTGGCTGGCACAAGAGATAGAAAGATGCATCAGACAGGTCTCTGTCTATGAGGCACTCACATGTGAAAGGGCAAGACATACAAGGAATATTAAAATATAGTATGTCAACTACTAGAATATAGTAGGTACCAGAGTACTGTCTGAACAAGGAAAGCTGAAGGACAAAGTCTGTAAGGGGAAATGGAGGCAAAGGAGGTATCATTTATGCTTGGTCTTGGTTATCTGTGTTGTTAGGGGAGAAGATGGTAGAAGTACGAGGGTACCACAAAAAGTTTGTGGAAAAATAGAATTAAAAGATAATTCAAATCTTTTCATGAACTTTTTGAAGGACCCTCATATAAGCCATAGAGGTATAGACATGGAGACACCGAATTTTCCAATGTTTTTTGGTAATTAGACTCAACCTCCAATCTCTAAGCACCATCAAACTTTATAACAGTTGTTCATACCACAAAGTACACTGTTTATGAATTTTAAATTCCTGCCTTTCTTTCTTCCTACTTACTTTTTGAGTAATTAATAGCCAAATGACCAACAACTGGGCTATCCTGAGGAAGAGGTAGAGAACCAGGGTTCCCTATAATAGGCTGATTCCTTGGGTGTGTAGTGAAGGAGAATTCAGTGTTATTATAATTTCATTGATTTGTACTATGTAAATGTTTAGGGAATAAAGTGATTTTGTAATTCTATGGTTCTGCCTGTGATTTAGTGTGAGGTTTCTTTCTTCACCTGTATGGTCCTAGTAAATGTCAAGGCATAGCAGGGTGAAATTAGCACAAATCTTGTAAGTGACCTTTTGTGAAATTCTATTCTGGTTGGTGTAGTTTTTCTCATCTGATCACACACTCAGCAGAGTGGAACTCTGAGATAGAGCAAGTGAATTACATAGATGCAAATAGCACTGCTATCAAAGAAGACTTATGATTAAAGGTAGAACTCTAAGATTTGAATAAGCTCCATTTCTGGTAGGTGGTGCTTTTATGGGGAATGTTATATGACACCGGAAGTGTGGCAAACAGCCTCTGGGCCAGGAAAAATTGGGGAAAGGAGAGTCTGGAACACATGTCCAAAGGAAGCGTAGTGCTTAAAGCCAAATTTTGAGAGCCTAATGAAAGAAATCTCTCTCTTAGCTGTCTAATTCCTTAAAATCTAGTCTTTCCCTGAGGCAAACACCTTCTCCTGGAATATAGGATGTAGTGCTTAAAGCCAAATTTTGAGAGCCTAATGAAAGAAATCTCTCTCTTAGTTGTCTAATTCCTTAAAATCTAGTCTTTCCCTGAGGCAAACACCTTCTCCTGGAATATAGGATGCCACAGGACCTACAAACATTGATGATGTGAACAGAATGGTAAAGCTTTAGGTATTCAGGGGTTCATCTGAGTTTTCCCAAAGGTATAATCTATAAAATGCAGCCATTCTCTATATAGCTCAGGAGTTCCTGTGCAGAGAATACAACCTGAGTGATGTTTTATTTTGTTTGAGATCTCTAGACTTGGGAAGCAGGTGCTTGGTAAGCAGTGGCTCAGTTCAGGCTGAAATATTGTTTGATTCAAAACCTGTGATAGCTTTTAATGATAATTGAATCTCCTGGAGGTAAAGGGAGAGACATAAACCATATGGGAATAAGTGGAAAAATTTAACAGAGCTATAAATATGCAAATACTTTTTTATGGGAGTCACAGTATTTTAAAATTTCTTCTTCTATCCAGCTATGAAGTATTTCAGCCTGGTTTTCACATGATTAATTTACAGTCTCCCCAAAGTGTGTGATGGTGGTCTTACAAAGCGTTGTTGGTTTGCCACCACCTTCAGTATCTTGGAGAATTTATCCATTCATTGGTTTATGCACCAGCTTACATGGATAAATTGTATTTCTGTGTTGCTTGCCCTAATATTGTATATTCTCTGTAGACCAAAGATTCTGGACCTCTAAAGGACATTTCTGTATGCTTAAAATTCTAAATAAAATAAACAGGTTATGTTGCCTTTTCCTATCAAAATAAATGGTACAAACAGGTCTTTGGTGCTTTAGGCCCATCCCATTGCAGTACTTTTAATTGACTATATGTCTTCCCGATAGTTCTTCATATAGAACTATACTGCCTATTATTGTGGCTGCCAGCCACATGTAGCTATTTAAATTTAAGTTAAGTGAAACCAATACAATTTAAAATTATAGTTTCTTAGTCACAGTGGCCACATTTCAAATGTTCAATAGCCACATGTGGCTATTGGCTAGTGAATTGGACAGAGCAGATACAGAACATTTCCATCATTGGAGGAAGTTCTATTGGACAGTGCTTGTTTAAAACATCTCTCATAACTGTATTAGGCTTTCAATTTTCTCTACCAACTAACGTAGGCAATACCCACAGTATGCCTAGACTTTGCAACAAGCACTTTATGGTCTTCTCTGATTTCTCAGTCCTTGCAATCTACTTCTATGAATCATCCAGAATTTCAGTCATCACCCGGAATCACTCTGCCTCCGACACTTTAAAACTTAAAGAGCTACTTCTCAGCTGTTTTGCTCTCTAATACCCACTGTACCTGTTCTTCACTTACACTGAGACCTCCAGTTCCTGGAACTCTCCATTTGTTCTCATTTGACTTCTGTCTTTCTTATCCAGCCTAGTGTCTATATTGATATACTTCTCTTGCTATTATCCTAGCATATATCAACCCTTATCCTTCTAATATATCCTCCTTAACTTCTCTGATTCCCTATCAGGTAAGTGGATCAGGAAAACTGACAAAATTATATGCAAGTGCTTTATCCTAGTGTTTTTCGAACTCTGGCTCACAACCCACTGATGGATCACTAACTCAATTTAATGGATTTAAAAAAATTAATATTATGTTCAATTGACAAATTATACTGTATACGTTTATTTGAAATGCTAACACCCAATGTGAAGGTATTAGGAGTGGGGGCCTTTGGGAATTGATTAGGTCATGAGGGTGGAGTCCTTATAAATGGGATTAGTGCCCTTATAAAAAAGGCTTAAGACTGACTCCTTGTTTCTTCCATCATGTGAGGACACAGCGAGAAGATGGCCATCTATGACCTGGTTGCAGGCCCTCACCAGGCACCTAATCCGCCGGCAGAACTGTGAGAAATACCTTGATCTTGGACTTCCAAGCCTGCAGAACTGTGAGAAATACATTTCCGTTGTCTATAAGCCACACTGTCTAAGACATTTTGTCATGGCAGGCCAAACAGACTAAGCCAGGGACCCTGCTGTGGCCCTTCCTCACAGCCCATCCCCTCTGAAGCCTCTGTGGCCTGGTGTCAGCTCCTCCCTTTCACTGAAGCTGAACTTGTCCCTCACCAGTGACCTCTGCCCTTTCCCTATCTAGCTTTTCCTCTTGGTGACAGAAAGCCCTGTTGACCATTTCTCCCTTCTCCAAATTTTCTCTCCATTTAACTTCTATATCACTCCTTTTCCTTGATTTTCCTCCCACCTCCATGTTCGTTTCTTCTCAGTCTTCCTCTCCCTTTGGTCACCCCTTAAAGGTCAGTGTTTTCTCGGGCGTGTGCTTGGATTTCTGGTCATCTCACTCTACATGCAGTTCCTAGGGGATCTCGTTTAGATCGGTAGTTTCAGGCACCGTTTGTATACTGATTATTTGTGTCTGTATCTCTAGCCTAATGTCGAGAGAATATCCCCACTTGAGCGCTCCACAGTACCCCCAAAATGTGCCTAAAACTGAACTCATTATATTTTCTCCAAACCTGCTTCTCTTCATAGGTTCTCTATCTCAGTAAATGCTACTGTCCATTATTAAGTTGCTCCATAAATGTACATATCTTTTAGTATTCCTCCCTCTTCATGCTCACCCCCGAACAGTCACCAGTTTCACTTCCCTATCTCTCTTGAATCCATGTCCTCTTCTTCCCAAGTGCCTCTGCCCCCGCTGGGCTTCCATTCCTTCTGGTTTGCATAACAGCAGCATCCTCCTCACTGGTCTCCCTGTCTGTAATCTTGCTCCTCTTTAATTTTCCCTCCACTCTGCCATTGGAATGATTTTCACTTTTAGAAAATTGTAATAGGATTATACAAGTAGACACTAGCACATTTTTGCTGTAAAAATCTTAAGTGAAATAGTTGAGTAAGAAATGCAAGTCTCTCTTGTGAGGTAGTTTGTTAATCAGCTAGACTTAACCACTCCACAATGTATATATACTTTAAAACTTTATGTTGTACATGATACATGCATACAATTTTATATATCAATTAAAAAAATTTTGAAAAAAAAAAAAAGAAATGAAAGTCTCTTTTTCCCAACCCCACTCTCTTCCTGGGAGGTGATTGCCATGAATAATTTGGCTTGTAACTTTCTAGCCCTTTCCTATGCATTTACATATACTCATAGGTTCATAAACAAAAATATAGGATTAGATTTTTACATAAATGGGATCACATTGTTCACTTGAGTTCACTTTTTCTCTTACTATGTTTTAGCACACTTTTCATATCAGTATATGCACATCCACGTAATTCTTTCAAGCTACTGCACAATTTTATCTAGTATGGATTTAATTTTCCTTTCTCCTACTAATAGACATTTGGATTGTTTTCAAGAAATGAAAGTCTCTTTTTCCCAACCCCACTCTCTTCCTGGGAGGTGATTGCCATGAATAATTTGGCTTGTACCTTTCTAGCCCTTTCCTATGCATTTACATATACTCATAGGTTCATAAACAAAAATATAGGATTAGATTTTTACATAAATGGGATCACATTGTTCACTTGAGTTCACTTTTTCTCTTAATATGTTTTAGCACACTTTTCATATCAGTATATGCACATCCACGTAATTCTTTCAAGCTACTGCACGATTTTATCTAGTATGGATTTAATTTTCCTTTCTCCTACTAATAGACATTTGGATTGTTTTCATTTTTGGCCATTACAGACAATGCTGCCATAAAAATCTTGTACATATATTGTATCATAATTGAGAGATAGTTGGACAGACAGTTAAAAGTGAAATTGCTGGGTCAAAGAGCATTTAAAATTTCAATAGATACAGTCAAATTATCTGCCAAAAGGCTATAGGCAATTTGTATTTCCATAAAGATTGTTTCCTGACATTCTTATACCAGCACTGAATATTTAACACTTGCAAATCTGATTGTAAAAAGTATGCAATTGTTGCTTTTATTTGCATTCTTTTGATCAACAGTAATACTAAGCATCTGTTCACATGTGTAGTGTGAAATCTTTTGGTAAAATACTTATTTTATCCTTTGCCTACTTTAAAATCGAGTTGTTTGTCTTTTTCTTACTGATTTTTAGAAGCTCTTACTCATAGTCTATTGCTTTTTTTTTTTTTGCCGTTTTAAATGTACCTTTTTAAATAAAAATGTTTAAAATTTTTATACAGTCAAATAGTTAATATATGGTCTCTGGATTTGATAAAAACCTTTCACCCCAAGACTATATTAAAATTATCTTGTATTTTCTTAGGATCCTTTTATAGTTTTTTTTTTTCATTTAGCTCTTTAATCTACATGGATTTATTTTTGTGGAACATGGAATATAGGGTTCTAATTTTGTTTCTAAATGGTCAGCCAGTTGTATTTGATCACAACAGAAATTATGAATACATTGCTACTCCTAGAATCTCACTTGTCTTTTGTTGGCTATACTGCATGTTTTCATCATTAAACCTTTATGTTTTGAAGCCTAATATGGCAAATGCATCATTGTTCTTCTTTTTCAACTGTATTCATATAAATTTTCTCTTCCAGATGAACTTTGTGAAGAGCTTGTAAGCTCCAGAAAGAATCATGCTTGCATCTTGATTGGGATTATATTGAATTAATAGATTACTTGGGTGGTTTTACAATTTTGGATTTTCCCATTAAGAAACATGGTACATTTCTTCAATTACTCAGTGTATCCTTCAGAAAAATTTCATATTTTCATTTACATGGGTTTTATGCATTTGTGGTTAGAATTGTTGCTGGATATTTCCTGGGTTTTGCAGTTTCTGTAAATGGATTTTTTCCATTACATTTTCTAATTGGTTACTGCTGGTATATATAAAATTTTTGTTGTTGTTGTTGATCTTGTATTTAGCCACTTTAGTATTAGTGTTGTATTGAATGTGTATTAATTATATCTATAATATATTAATATTTTTTCAGTTGATTCTATTGAATTTTCCAGGATGACAATTATATTATTTCCAAATAGAGAGTGTTTAATTTATTCCCTGGAGATATTTACCACTTACTTTCTTTTTCTTTGATTTTGTTTTTTTCCCTTATGGGACTGGTTAGGATGTTGTGGTAGAATCTTTATTTTTATCCCAGCATCCTTTTCTCCTTCTAACAGCACCTTGATTGATTGATTAACTGTTTTTGTGGAATTACATCTTCTCCACTGTGGAAAGTCATAGAAGAATGGTAAATCCAGGGACTTTGGTTTCCCATTATGGAAGTAGAAGGGATCTTAAACATTTCTTTCATTAGATCCTACCCGTCAGTGTCCCTGCACAGTCAAGGGGCAGGTCCATGAACTAAGCTTAGCCAATTGGACTTACTGTCCTGGACTTTGGCTCTGGAAGAAAGTGACCCATGTGTAAGCAAGCAAGAAAAACTGGAATTTACTGACTCCAGAGACTAAATAATTCCTTGCCTTTTTTTGAGCTAGGGCTTTTCAGGCTTCTGGTTGATTTTTGTGAGCTCTTTAAAAGCTTTTCAATAATTATTTTTTGGATTAAATTAGGCAGAATTGATTTCTGTTGCTTGCAACCCAAGAACTCTTACCTAATAGATTTTCTTGGTCCTATTTTTTATTAGAATGCCTCTAATATTTCACCATCAAAAATGATTTGCATGTTTCTATTGGTTAACTTCTAACTAGAAAAAGGAAGTTTCTTTTTATTTCTACATCATAAAATGTTTTCTAAAATTTTGAATAGGATTTTTATTCCAAAAAGTTGCTATATTAAAAAAATGCCTATTGATATCTATCAAAATGGAGAAAATTCTGACATTTTCTCGTTTGTTAATAAGATTTTCTAATGCTGAATCATCCTTGCATTCCTGCAGTATTTGGTCCCCCTAGAACTCACTTGAAAAGCCATCTGGATTTTCTCGATGCCTTCTCAGGGATTGATTCCAAAAATTGCATTTCTATTTTCTCCAATGATTATTGGTCTTTTGGCATTTTCTATCTTCTCTTGAGCCAATTATTTTATATTTTCTTTAAAACATCCATTTAATCTGTTTCAAATTTATTGATAATAATCTATATGTAATATTATTTTAAAAATAAGAACTCTATCTGTAGTTGTGTTCCTTTCTCATCCTAAATGTGTCTGTGTTCTCTGTCTCTCTCTCCTTAATCAGTTTGTCTACTCTATTGGTCTTTTCAGAAATTGATTTTTGTGTCCCATTTTGTTAATATTTCGTAATAATTTCGTATAGCATACATTATACGAAGTTATACGTTTTTTCTTTTTTGATTTTTGTTTCCCATTTTGTTAATATTTCTATTTGTCATCACTAATTGCTTTCTTCTACATTTTTTGTGCTTATTTTGTTCTTCAGTTGATGCGTCTTGATGGGAGGCAAAGCCTACCTTCTCTATAAAAGCTGAAAATGTTGTCTTGCTTGAGTTAGGATGCAGACACCCAGTCTAGGCTCCATAGGTATACTACCCTAGTTTTAGAGTTAGTAAAACACAGAAGTGACAGCAGTGGTATTTGCAGGAAGTCTGAGTTCTTGAAATAGCAGTGACAGATTTGTCAGGGGCAGTCTCAGCATCCAAGGCTGTTCTGTCAGTGGTACAAGATGCAGCTGCTGGCACCTGGTGGCGGCAGTAATATTGTCCTTTGCAGACTGGTTCTGTATCTTTCCAGATTGGTTCCATGGTGGGCATTGTCCTAACTGTGTAGCTCTATGCCTAGTTCTACTGCCAAGTCAGTAGTTCTGTAAGCTAATGTCCTGCTAATGAATTCCTTTTCTGTTTAAGTCAGCCAGAGTTGGTTTCTATTGTTCCCAACTAAGAATCTTGACCGAATACATGCTTCCATTTTTGTTCCTTTCTGAATAGCATGTAATTGCACTTTTACAAGCTAATGTCCTGCTAATGAATTCCTTTTCTGTTTAAGTCAGCCAGAGTTGGTTTCTATTGTTCCCAACTAAGACTCTTGACCGAATACATGCTTCCATTTTTGTTCCTTTCTGAATAGCATGTAATTGCACTTTTATGTACTCTTTTATCTCAAGAATTCTTTAGAAAGATGTTTAAAATATTTCCAAGTTAATAAATACTTTGGTTTTCCCTTTGTTGTTAATTTTTTTGTTGTGATGTGGTCAGTTAATGTGGCTTGTAAGATGTCTTATTTTTGGAATTTATTAAAATTTCATCTATGACCTAATATATGTCACATCTTGTTACTGATCCAAGAGAATATTTTCTATTTGTGAGTATGAAGTTTTCTCTCTGAATGTAGCCATTCACAATTTGTCAGTTTTACTTTATATTTCTAAGACTTATCAGTCTTCATAACTGATTGTGCCTTTTATTAGTATAAAATAATGTTTTTTGGTTTTATTTACTGTTCTTAATATTGAATCCTATTTTATTTAATATTAATATTGCTACACTTTCTTTGTGTTAGCAATTGTATATTTTCTGTACTGCTATTTAAAATTTTTCTTTGTAATTTCCTTCCTTCCTTCCTATCTATAAATCTTTGTCTTTTAAAAGGATAACTTAACATGTCTGTGTTTTTTATTATTATTGGTATGGTTGAGTATATTCCTACTATTTTATTTTATATTTATCATTATTTCTTGATGTTTTTCCTTTTGGGTCTTTTGTTGGATTTATTATATTTTCTTCATCCAATTTTTATTTCTCTTTTAAAAATCATTATCTTTAAAGTTTCTATCCCATATATTTAAACAAAAATTGCCTTTAACCTCTAGAGCAGCCTTGTCCAGCAGAAATTTTTGTTATGATGGAAATGTTCTACATCTTTAACACTGTCTTGTACAGTAACCACTAGCTACATGTGGCTGTTGATTACTTGAAATGTGGCTAATGTGACTGAGAGACTAAAGTTTTAATTTTATTTGATTTTAATTGATGTAAATAACTACTATTATATGTTTGCTAGGGCTGCCATAACAAAAGACCACAGCCTGGGTGGCTTAAACAATAGAAATTCATTTTCTCACAGTTCTGGAGACTGAAGTCCAAGATCAACATGTCAACAGGTGTAGTTTCTTCTGAGGCCTCTCTCCTTGGCTTGTAGATGGCTCCATTCTCTCTGTGTCTTTATGTGATCTTGCTTCTATGTGCTCACTTCCTCAGTGTCTCTGTGAGTCCTAGTCTCTTCTTATAAAGACACCAGTCAGATTAGGGTAGAGCCCATTCTGGCAGCCTGGTTTTAACTAAATCATCTCATAAAGGCCCTTAATGGCCCTAGCTCCAAATACAGTCACATTCTGAAGTGCTGAGGGTAAGGACTTCAACATATGAATTTTATGGGAACACAATTCATCCCATAACCACCAGATCAGACAGCAATGGCCCAGAGTTAATCTTTATATATTTCTTCCTCTCCAGATACACTGCCACTAATGTTAGGACACTGATTTTTTCTCTTTCTCATTCCTTACTACCAACTACCATATTGTAATCATCTGGGATTTTAATTTCTAGTTTTTTTTCTTGCATTCTGCATTAGCAATTGTTAGACTTAATTAGAAATTTTGCATGTTTCTTTATTCATCATTTTTTTCTTGTATACCATGGATTCCTCTTTCTTGAATTCATTTATGTTGCCATAGTATTGCTGTCTTTTAGAGAGGGGCTTGAGGGCTAAGTATAGAATTCTAAGTTCAAAATTAATTTCTCTTAAGAATTGGAAGACATTGCATACAGTTCTGGTGCCCCACTCAGGTCTTCTTTACCAGGCTAGGGCACCCATCCCTCAACAGTTGTGAGCATTGTCTACTCACAGCTCAATTCTACCCACTCTGGAGAATGCTATTTACTCATTTGGTAAATTACTCACCCACTTTCCTGGGGACAGTCCCTTGCCAGCCAATTGCTGGTTGATAGAGGAATACAAAAGGCTTTTCGCATTGCCACAGGTGGGACCAAGTCTGTGAGGAAAGTTCATGCTCCAGAGATCTGCATGGGATCAGTCTGAAGCTAGACTCCCGCTGATACTGCACTTGAGTTTAGTTCCTCCCTCTGTCCTATTCTGTTTCCCTTATTTCCTTTCTCTTAGAGCACATCTTTCATAAGTCATGTGCACTCAGATCCCTGTCTGAGGCTCTGCTTCTAGGGAACCTGACCCAAGATAACAATGTTTCAGTACTTTCTATCATCCCATGCCCTCATGCTTAGCTCAAGACCCAAAGCTAGTAGACCTTCAGACAATGTTCATCAGATGAACAAACTAAGTCATCTTCCTTGGGCACATGCTGATCACATTCTACTTCCTCTGTAAACCTTACTTCTAATTATGAAATTAAAATTCCAGGCTTTGGCTTTAAAGCATTATTCCTGTGGCTTGTTCACATCAATCCCATCTGCCTTCATTTATTAGTATTCATTGATTTTTTTTTATGGCCTTTATGATCCTGAGCATTTTTTTTTTTTTACATCCAAATTACATACTGTTCAATGTACATTGCTTATACATTGTGTCATTTGTCTTATTTCCTCAGCTGGAACACAAGTTTATGGACTTTATGTTTCACTGTATTGATTAGGACCTAGCGCCTTGCTAGGTATGTAGTGCTCAATCAATAATTATATAATTTATACATGACAGCTTAGTTTAAAGGGATTATACTTAGATTTTCTCTTAGAAAGTACTTTTTTCTTTCTTTATTATTCCTGGATATTTAATCCCTATTTGGAAATTCTATTTCTATGGCAACAGATTATTATAAAAGAAAGAAGATAATATGGTCTTTACTTTGAACAATCAGAGACAGAAATATTCTGAGAAGAAAACTTGTAATTGCAAAATTACAAACAAAATGAATGAATCAGGCAGAGAGAAGCAGTTAGTAGAGAGAAGGATAAATCATTCCTAACAGTGTTAATAGTATTATTGTACTTCAAGATGATTAAACTAGCCAGCTGGATCCAGAGGCTCAAACATTAGTAATGTGATAAACTTCAGAAGCTGAAGGCAAAAAGCATTATGTCGTCCCAGGAGTCCTTACTGGCTTCAAAGCAATGCCCTCTATTTGATCAGTGAGGGAAGGGGTACAGAACCTAAGTTCTTTAATGATTTGCAGTATCATCAAGTCTCCGATAAGCCTGTATTTGAGAGTTGCCTGAGGTGACTTTCTCTTTAATTTGCAAAAAGTGTTCAATATCCAAGTAGTGACAAATTGAATCTGGCCCATAAAGAGGGGAGAAAATAATGCAACATAAAGCAAGCTTCTCTTTGGAGAACATAAGTAAAGTGCAGGACAATCTTCAGTGGCTGGAATTCAGTGGATATTTCTTGAAGGTTTACATGAACAGATATTTAAAAATATATTGCTTATCATCAAAGACTCTCTTGTCATTGAGCATGCTCACTTCTTCTTGAAGTTGAGAATTTTTGGTTGAAAAAAAGGAGTACCCGAGGGGGTGAGACCATACCTGCCATACCTGAAGCTCAAAACTGAATCAGTCTTGGGGGTGCAGAGATTCAGAAGAGGAAGCAATGGGGTTGGGGCACAGGATACCCTGTACAGCCAGCCCTGAGCTTCCTTGGGTCTTGGTGTCTTCAAATATGAATAAAGAGATTAAACAGTTAGATTATGATCTCTAAGGAACACTGAGTTCAGCAACTCCACAGTTCTAAATAAAAACAGAAGCTATTATTTTTCACTATGTTGCTAGTTGGAATTTTTCTTAACTTCATTATTCCTTGTGTCAACTATAGTGCTTTACATATTGTGGATACTAGCTCTTTGTGTGTTACACATGTTGCAAACATCTTTTCACTACTCTGTGGCTTGTCTTTTTAAAACTTTTTAATGGTGTCTTTGATGAACAAAAGCTCATATATTTATATATATATAAATTTTTGCTGGCCGGTACAGGGATCGAACCTGGGAACTTGGTGTTACGCACACTGGCCTAACCAACTGAGCTAAACAGCCCGCCTAAAAGATCTTATTTAATGCAATATAATTTATTGATCTCTATTGTTACAGTTTATGCTTTTTATATCTTAAGAAATACTTCTCTATCCCGAGGTCATAGATATATTCTCCTTTGCTACTTTTAAGGTTTTATGATTTTTCCCTATGACATTTAGATCTTCAATGATCTGGAATTGATTCTCATATATGACGTAATATAGGAGTGCAATTTATTTATTTATTTTATTTGAATATCTAAGGTCCCAGCACCATTTATTGAAGACCCACTTGTCTTTTCCTAATTGATCTGCCATGCTACCTCTCTTCACTATAAATTGTTTGTGTATGAATACATCCTTTTCTGGACTCTCATTTGTTCTATTTGACTGTTCCTATACAAATACCATAGCATCTTATTTACTGTAGCTTTTTTTTCCCTATGGCTAATGAGATAATCCCATTGTTTCCTTTATCCTGTTCATATAATGAATTATACCAATTGATTTTTTTAAATGTTAAAATAACTTTTCTTCCTGGAAGAATCTAATTTTGTCATTGCATCAGTTACCTATCGCAGCAAAACAAACAACCCCGAATCTCAATGGCATGTAATATAAGCATTCATTACCAGGAATCTTGGGTCATCTGGGTTTGGCTGATCAAGCCTGGGTGGCTTTGTTTCATGCTGTGGCAGGTGGGGTAGCTTGGCCTCTTACTGCAGGAATGTGGTTGAGCTGGGGCAACTGTGCTCTGCATGTCCTCCTTGGATCAGTAGACTAGAAAGGACATGTGCTGCTCAAGGCCCGGCAAAGGCATCGTGAGAAAATGAAAAAGGATCTAGTGCTATTATCTAATCCACAGACTTTATCTAAATATCACCATTGCCTCACTAATATCCTATACTGCAAAGAAAAAAAATTTTTCTGGTCCAGGATCCAGTTCAGGCCCACACTTTGCATTTACCTGTCATATTTCTTTAGTCTCTCTGACCAGGAACATTTGCTCAGTCTTTCTTTCATGTTCTTGATATTTATGAAGGGTACAGATAATTTATTTTGTAGATATCCTGCTCATTTCTTTTGTAAGTATGTACAAAACATATCCTGTAGATATGTTTTTAAACAGTCCATAGGCAGATTTTTTTTTAATCCCGTAGGAAAATATATTTTTTCCGTTGGGTACTTAGTCTATTTACATTTATTATTGCAGTTATTGATATATTTGGATTCATTTCTACCATTTTATCATGGGCTTTCTATTTGTCCTACTTTTTCTTTTTTCCCTTGCATTCTTTTGGACTATTTGTTATTCTGTTTTCCTCTTTTACTAAGCTATAAGCTACATACTTTGTTTCTATTCTTTAATTGTTATTCTAGACATTTTAATATACATATTTGGCTTATTAAATCATATTTCACCGTTTTCTTTAGCAATATGATTATCTTAAAATAGTTTAATCACTCTATTCCTGAAATGTATTATTTTTTGTCATGCATTTTAGGTTTATTTTGTCTTTCTTTTAACCCCACAAAATATTATTATTATTATTATTCACTGTTTTTGTTTTGTTTAGACAGCTGGCTGGTATGGAGATCTGATTTATTATTATTTTATAAAGTCAATGTTTATTTAGTTTTATCTTCATATTTACTACTTTCTTTGTTGATCATTTCTTTCTGCACCTTAGATCTTCCATTAGGGATCAATTTCCCTCTGCATAAAATATATCCTTTAGAATTTTCCTTACTAGATATCTATTGGTAGCAGTCTGTCAGGATATTTTTGCTTGAAAATATCTTCCTTTTGTCCCATTTTTTGAAAGATATTTCACAGTGTGTACAATTCTAGGCTGTCATCTATTCTTTTTTCTCAGTCCTTTGCATATATTGTTCCACAGACTTCAGGCTTTCATTGAGGCTGTCTTTGTCCTTCGTCTGAAGTTAGTTGTCTTTTCTCTCTGGATGCTTTTAAGATATGTTCCTTGTCTTTGTTATTTATCGTTTCTCCATGATGTGTCTAGGCACGAATGTCTTTTTATTATCAAGTTTGGGATTCGCTGGGCTTCTTCAACCTGTTGGGAGGTGTCCCATGACTTCTGAAAAATTTTTAATCATTATCAATCCAAATATTTATTTTCCTTTTTCTCGTTGTCCTCTGATTTGACATATCTCTTGGTTCCTGTCTTATAATTTCTCTCATATCCTCTCTATGCTGCCTTCTGGATGATTTATTTGGATCTTCCTATTTCACACTTCAGCTTTTTCTAACATATCTATACAGTTGTTGATTTGATGTGTGTTTTGTTTTATTCCTAGAAGTTATATATATACTTTTAAATCTGCTTTATCATTTGTATAGTCTTCTTTCCTCATATTTTAAGCCATTTTTAAATCTATTTGTACATGAAGCCCTTTAGACATTTTTTTCAAGCCTGTTCTGTTGGCTTTTGCTCATAATATTGGTTTTGCCGTGTGTGTGTGTGTGTGTGGGGGGGTGTTTACCATGGCCTCATATTTCCAGGAACTTTATGCACTAATTCTTTGAGACTGTGATAAAGCTAATACTCCAGAGAGGAACTGAATTTGTTTCTTCCAAGAACATGGAGGAACTACCAATCCAGGACAATTTTAAACTGACTTCTTAGCTAGAGATTCATTGAACTTCCTAGGTAGTGTGAATTTGGCCTGCAAAACTGCATGAAGACTGGCTTATGGTTAAGAATTTTCTGGGAAGAGTCCCACCTTCTTTAATGCTAGATTTCTAGATAGGCAGTTTTGCTTTCAGTTCCTTGGGTGGCAGAATTTTTTCCTATTTCACTATTAATGATGGAGGTGTGGTCCTTTGTAGTTTCATCTTTGTGAAGGGAAATCTCCCAGTAAACCTCCCAACCTGGGTGAATCCTGGGCTTTGTTTTCTCTATTCTATGGCTTTATGGGGCTGGGAAAATCAAAGATCAAGTTTAGTTTGACAAATGCCCCCCAAGACAAAAGGTGACTTCATTTCTCTGGTTACCTCTCTGGATTCCTGCTTTCACTGAGTTTCCTTCACTAATTAGCCAGATGATATATTCAAAATTATCTTATTTTGTTTTATCCAGTATTTTAATTTGTTTTCTACAAGAGGACCAAGCAGGTTACTTTATTCACCTTACTGCTGGAGATGGAAGTCCGGATATCAATTTTAAATTATATTAGAAAAAACTTTCCTAATACTGAATAACTTGATAGCATTTGACAATCACAAAGTGAAATGTCTGATAATGCTTTTTTTTTTTTTTTGTCTTTTTTCGTGACCGGCAACGGATCGCAACCCTCAGTGTCGCGCCCGTACCGGACCGGGACCCCCC